>NC_061513.1:144448131-144486991 GCF_022539505.1 Lolium rigidum | reverse complement strand
GCCCTTGTGGCTCCGTAAGTATTCTGGGAAAATAGGGCCTTCGCATAAATTCCGAGGTTTTTCCCGAAAGTTGGATTTCTGCACAAAAACGAGACACCAGAACAGTTCTGCTGAAAACAGCGTTAGTCCGTGTTAGTTGCATCCAAAATACACAAATTAGAGGCAAAACAATAGCAAAAGTGTTCGGGAAAGTAGATACGTTTTGGACGTATCACTATCAAGAACTTTTTCTGGCGCCGTTGCCGGGGAACTGAAGAAAAGTTACACCACAAAGATTTCTAACTCCCACGTCAACTGCACGCCATCACTTTTTCTGGCGCCGTTGCCGGGGAGATCAAGACACGCTGCAAGGGGAGTCTCCCACATCCAATCTCTTTACTTTGTTTTTGTCTTGCTTTACTTTATTTTATTTACTGCTTTGTTTGCTCTTATATCAAAAATACAAAAAAATTAGTTGCTAGATTTACTTTATTTACTGTCTTGTTCTCCATATTAAAAACACAAAAAAATTAGTTACTTGCATTTACTTTATTTAGTTTGCTTTATTTACTACTGCTAAAATGAATACTCCTGAAAATACTAAGTTGTGTGACTTCAGTAGCAGAAATAATAATGATTTCCTATGCACACCTATTGCTCCACGTGCTACTACAGCAGAATTCTTTGAAATTAAACCTGCTTTACTAAATCTTGTTATGAGAGAGCAATTTTCTGGTGTTAGTTCTGATGATGTTGTTGCCCATCTTAATAATTTTGTTGAACTATGTGAAATGCAAAAGTATAAGGATGTAGATGGTGACATTATAAAACTAAAATTGTTTCCTTTCTCCTTAAAAGGAAGAGCTAAAGATTGGTTGCTATCTTTGCCTAAGAATAGTATTGATTCATAGACTAAATGTAAGGATGCTTTTATTGGTAGATATTATCCTCCCGCTAAAATTATATCTCTGAGAAGTAGCATAATGAATTTTAAGCAATTAGATAATGAACATGTTGCTCAAGCATGGGAGAGAATGAAATCTTTGGTGAAGAATTGCCCTACCCATGGACTAACTACTTGGATGATCATCCAAACCTTCTATGCAGGATTGATTTTTTCTTAGCGGAACCTATTGGATTCAGCTGCTGGAGGTACCTTTATGTCCATCACTTTGGGGGCGGCAACAAAGCTTCTTGATGATATGATGATAAATTACTCTGAATGGCACACGGAAAGAGCTCCACAAGGTAAGAAGGTAAATTCTGTTGAAGAAACCTCCTCCTTGAGTGATAAGATTGATGCTATTATGTCTATGCTTGTGAATGGTAGATCTAATGTTGATCCTAATAATGTTCCTTTAGCTTCATTGGTTGCCCAAGAAGAACATGTTGATGTGAACTTCATTAAAAATAATAATTTCAACAACAATGCTTATAGGAATAATTCTGGTAACAACTATAGGCCATATCCTTCCGCTAATGGTAATGGTTATGGTAATTCTTATGGTAATTCTTACAACAATAATAGGAATGTACCCCCTGGTCTTGAATCCATGCTTAAAGAATTTATTAGTACACAAACTGCTTTTAACAAATCTGTTGAAGAAAAGCTTGATAAAATTGATATTCTTGCTTCTAAAGTTGATAGACTTGCCTCTGATGTTAATCTTTTAAAATTGAAAGTTATGCCTAATAAGGATAATGATAATAAAATTGTTACTACAGCAAATGCCATCCAAGTTCGAATTAATGAGAATATTAGATTGATGGCTGAATTGCATGCTAGGTGGGAAAGAGAAGAAAACGAAAAACTAGCTAAAGAGAATAATGTAGCTAAAGTTTGGACTATTACCACCACTAGTAATGATAATTCTTCACATGTTGCTACACCCCCTACTATCGATGGTGAAATAATTGGTGTTGGCAATGTTTCTACTCCTAGTGCAAAGCGTGCAAAATTGCCTGAAACTGCTAAAACTGCTGAAACTGTTTGTAATAAAGCTGCTGAAATTTTTCAAAATATTGGGGACAATGATCCCATTGCTGTAGATCATAATGGTTTAGATTTTGATGATTGTCACATCTCTGAAGTTATAAAGTTCTTACAAAAACTTGCTAAAAGTCCCAATGCTAGTGCTATAAATTTGGCCTTTACAAAACATATTACAAATGCTCTCATAAAAGCTAGAGAGGAGAAACTAAAACTTGAAACTTCTATTCCTAGGAAGTTAGAAGATGGTTGGGAGCCCATCATTAAGATGAGGGTCAATGATTTTTATTGTAATGCTTTATGTGATCTTGGTGCAAGTATTTGTGTTATGCCTAAGAAAGTCTATGATATGCTTGACTTGCCACCATTGAAAAATTGTTATTTGGATGTTAATCTTGCTGATAATGCTATAAAGAAACCTTTGGGGAGGATTGATAATGTTCGCATTATGGTTAACAATAACCTTGTCACCGTTGATTTTGTTGTCTTGGATATTGAATGCAATGCATCTTGTCCAATTATATTGGGAAGACCTTTTCTTCGAACTGTTGGTGCTACCATTGATATGAAGGAAGGTAATATTAAATATCAATTTCCTCTCAAGAAAGGTATGGAACATTTCCCTAAAAAGAGAATGAAGTTACCTTATGATTCTATTATTAGAACAAATTATGATGTTGATGCTTCGTCTCTTGATAATACTTGATTCACACTTTCTGTGCCTAGCTGAAAGGCGTTAAAGAAAAGCGCTTATGGGAGACAACCCATTATTTTACTTCTGCACTTTTGTTTTATATTTGAGTCTTGAAAGTTGTTACTACTGTAGCAACCTCTCCTTATCTTTATTTTATTGCATTGTTGTGCCAAGTAAAGTCTTTGATAGTAAAGTCAATACTAGATTTGGATTACTGCGCAGGAACAGATTTCTTGCTGTCACGAAATTGAGCCGCCCCTGCTGTAGAAAATTTAGAAAAATCTGCCAATTTACGTGCGTGATCCTCAGATATGTACGCAACTTTCATTCAATTTGGGTATTTTCATCTGAGCAAGTTAAGTTCCCTATAAAAATTCGTCTTTACGGACTGTTATGTTTTGACAGATTCAGCATTTTATTTCGCATTGCCTGTTTTGCTATGTTTGATGGATTTCTTTGTTCCATTAACTTTCAGTAGCTTTGTGCAATGTCCAGAAGTGTTAAGAATGATTATGTCACCTCTGAATATATGAATTTTCAATTATGCACTAACCCTATAATGAGATTGTTTTGAGTTTGGTGTGGAGGAAGTTTCAAGGGTCAAGAGAGGAGGATGATACAATATGATCAAGAAGAGTGAAAAGTCTAAGCTTGGGGATGCCCCCGTGGTTCATCCCTGCATATTTTAAGAAGACTCAAGCATCTAAGCTTGGGGATGCCCAAGGCATCCCTTCTTCATCGACAACTTATCAGGTCAACTCTAGTGAAACTATATTTTTATTCCGTCACATCTTATGTGCTTTACTTGGAGCGTCTGTTTGTTTTTTTTTTGTTTGAATAAAATCGGATCCTAGCATTCTTTGTTTGGGAGAGAGACACGCTCCGCTGTTTCGTATGAACACATATGTTCTTAGCTTTATTCTTAATGTTCATGGCGAAGGTTGAAACTGCTTCGTTCATTGTTATATGGTTGGAAACAGAAAATGCTGCATGTGGTAAATGGTATAATGTCTTGAATAATTTGATACTTGACAATTGTTGTGCTCATATAGATCATGTTTAAGATCTTGCATCATGTACTTTGCACCTATTAATGAAGAACTACATAGAGCTTGTTAAAATCTTGTTTGCATGATTAGTTTCTCTAGAGTCTGGATATTTTCTGGTTAAGGTGTTTGAACAACAAGGAGACGATGTAAAGTCTTATAATGCTTACAATATGTTCATATGTGAGTCTTGCTGTGCCATTTTATACTTGAGTTTGCTTCAAACAACCTTGCTAGCCTAGCCTTGTATTGAGAGGAATTCTTCTCGTGCATCCAAATCCTTGAGCCAAAAACTATGCCATTTGTGTCCACCATACCTACCTACTACATGGTATTTCTCTGCCATTCCAAAGTACATTACTTGAGTGCTACCTTTAAAAATTCTATCCTTTGTCTTTGCAATATATAGCTCATGGGAAAATAGCCTTAAAAACTATTGTGGTGAAGAATATGTACTTATGTATCTTATTTCTTAATAAGTTGCTTGTTGAGCGGTAACCATGTTTCTGGGGGCGCAATCAACTTTTACACCTTTGTTGAATATCATGTGAGTTGCTATGCATGTTCGTCTTGTCTGAAGTAAGGGCGATTTTCATGATCAAATGGTTTGAGTATGCATATTGTTAGAGAAGAACATTGGGCCGTGATACGTCTCCGACGTATCGATAATTTCTTATGTTCCATGCCACATTATTGATGATATCTACATGTTATACACATTATATGTCGTATTTATGCATTTTCCGGCACTAACCTATTAACGAGATGCCGAAGAGCCGCTTGTTGTTTTCTCGCTGTTTTTGCTTTCGGAAATCCTAGTAAAGAAATATTCTCGGAATTGGACGAAATCAACGCCCGGGGGCCTATTTTGCCACGAAGCTTCCGAAGACCGAAGAGAAGACGAAGTGGGGCCACGGGCGCCGCCACACTAGGGCGGCGCGGCCCGAGAGGGGCCCGCGCGGCCCTGCTGTGTGGGGCCCCGTGACCCCTCCGACTCCGCCCTTCCGCCTACTTAAGGTCTTCGTCGCGAAACCCCCAGTACCGAGATCCACGATACGGAAAACCTTACTGAGACGCCGCCGCGGCCAATCCCATCTCTGGGGATTCTGGAGATCACCTCCGGCACCCTGCCGGAGAGGGGATTCATCTCCCGGAGGACTCTTCACCGCCATGGTCGCCTCCGGAGTGATGAGTGAGTAGTTCACCCCTGGACTATGGGTCCATAGCAGTAGCTAGATGGTTGTCTTCTCCTCATGTGCTTCATTGTCGGATCTTGTGAGCTGCCTAACATGATCAAGATCATCTATCTCTAATTCTATATGTTGTGTTTGTCGGGATCCGATGGATAGAGAATACTATGTTATGTTGATTATCAATCTATTACCTATGTGTTGTTTATGATCTTGCATGCTCTCCGTTATTAGTAGAGGCTCGGCCAAGTTTTTGCTCTTAACTCCAAGAGGGAGTATTTATGCTCGATAGTGGGTTCATGTCTCCGTGAATGCTGGGGAGTGACGGAAACCTCTAAGGTTATGGATGTACTCGTTGCCACTAGGGATAAAACATTGATGCTATGTCCGAGGATGTAGTTATTGATTACATTACGCACCATACTTAATGCAATTGTCTCGTTGTTTTGCAACTTAATACCGGAAGGGGTTCGGATGATAACCTCGAAGGTGGACTTTTTAGGCATAGATGCATGCCTGGATAGCGGTCTATGTACTTTGTCGTAATGCCCAATTAAATCTCACAATATTCATCATGTCATGTATGTGCATTGTTATGCCCTCTCTATTTGTCAATTGCCCGATCGTAATTTGTTCACCCAACATGCTATCTTATGGGAGAGACACCTCTAGTGAACTGTGGACCCCGGTCCATTCTTTACATCTGAAATACAAATCTGCTGCTATTGTTCTTTCATTGTTCTTGCAAACAATCATCATCCACACTATACATCTAATCCTTTGTTACAGACAAGCCGGTGAGATTGACAACCTCGCTTGTTTCGTTGGGGCAAAGTACTTTGGTTGTGTTGTGCAGGTTCCACGTTGGCGCCGGAATCTCCGGTGTTGCGCCGCACTACATCCCGCCGCCATCAACCTTCAACGTGCTTCTTGGCTCCTCCTGGTTCGATAAACCTTGGTTTCTTTCCGAGGGAAAACTTGCTGCTGTGCGCATCATACCTTCCTCTTGGGGTTCCCAACGAACGTGTGAGTTACACGCCATCAAGCATATTTTCTGGCGCCGTTGCCGGGGAGATCAAGACACGCTGCAAGGGGAGTCTCCAAAATCCAATCTCTTTACTTTGTTTTTGTCTCGCTTTATTTTATTTACTTTCTTGTTTGCTGCATTATATCAAAACACAAAAAAATTAGTTGCTAGCTTTACTTTATTTACTGTCTTGCACTCTATATCAAAAACACAAAAAAATTAGTTACTTATATTTGCTTTACTTATTTCAACATGTTTCCTTTTAATTTTACCGTAAAAGATATACCGGTAGGACGTGGGTCTATAGTTGGGAGAAACAATATAGAAGAATTTTTCAATCATGTTAGTACCGTTGAAGATTTTGAAGATAGACACTTGGTAGAACTTGCTCCTAATTATGAAATTGCTGTCTGCTGCTTTAGTTCGCATGTTGGAAACTAAATTTGTTAATCTCAATCCTATAATCCAACACATGTTTCTTACACTCGGTGATATGGAAGAAGGGGAAAAGAAAGATTTTGTTTTAGAAACCCTTCTTAGAGAATTTGGTGGTATAGCAAGAGAGGCTAGAAAGGTCTTTATTAAATATAAGATGCTAGGTTCTTATACCAATTTTGTTAGTATCCTTGAAAATATGGACATGGAGAGAGTAAGGTACACTAATAATATTAATGATGGTGGGGAGATCAAAGCACCAATACCATGTAAGCTCCTAGCGATGAATGAAGCGCTAGAAAATAACTATGCTTGGCTTGTTCCTGAAAATTTGTTTGATGAGAGTAGCAAGCCCAAGACTAATGAAAAGGGAGCCACTGAAACTTATGTATCCAATATACTATGCATGGTTGAGAAAACTCCAAACCCCGCTAAAGATGCATCACCTTTCGATAACACTTGATATACACTTTCTGCGCCTAGCTGAAAGGCGTTAAAGAAAAGCGCTTATGGGAGACAACCCATGTTTTTACTACAGTATTTTGTTTTTATATTTGAGTCTTGGAAGTTGTTTACTACTGTAGCAACCTCTTCTTATCTTAGTTTTGTGCTTTGTTGTGCCAAGTAAAGTCTTTGATAGTAAAGTGAATACTAGATTTGGATTACTGCGCAGAAACAGATTTCTTTGCTGTCACGAATTTCGACCTGCCTCTCTGTAGGTAGCTCAGAAACATATGCCAATTTACGTGTGTGATCCTCAGATATGTACGCAACTTTCATTCAATTTGGGAATTTTCATTTGAGCAAGTCTGGTGCCTCAATAAAATCCATCTTTACGGACTGTTCTGTTTTGACAGATTCTGCCTTTTTATTTCGCATTGCCTCTTTTGCTATGATGGATGAATTTCTTTGTTCCATTAATATCAACTAGCTTTATGCAATGTCCAGAAGTGTTAAGAATGATTGTGTCACCTCTGAACATGTTATTTTTTATTGTACACTAACCCTCTAATGAGTTGTTTCGAGTTTGGTGTGGAGGAAGTTTTCAAGGATCAAGAGAGGAGAATGATGCAATATGATCAAGGAGAGTGAAAGCTCTAAGCTTGGGGATGCCCCGGTGGTTCACCCCTGCATATTTTAAGAAGACTCAAGCGTCTAAGCTTGGGGATGCCCAAGACATCCCCTTCTTCATCGACAACATTATCGGGTTCCTCCCCGAAACTATATTTTTATTCCATCACATCTTATGTACTTTGCTTGGAGCGTCGGCTTGTTTTTGTTTTTTGTTTTGTTTGAATAAAATGGATCCTAGCATTCATTGTGTGGGAGAGAGACACGCTCCGCTGTTGCATATGGACAAATATGTCCTTAGGCTTTACTCATAGTATTCATGGCGAAGGTTGAATCTTCTTCGTTAAATTGTTATATGGTTGGAATCGGGAAATGCTACATGTAGTAATTCTAAAATGTCTTGAATAATTTGATACTTGGCAATTGTTGTTCTCATGTTTAAGCTCTTGCATCATATACTTTGCACCCATTAATGAAGAAACACCTAGAGCTTGCTAAATTTGGTTTGCATATTTGGTCTCTCTAAAGTCTAGATAATTTCTAGTATTGAGTTTTGAACAACAAGGAAGACGGTGTAGAGTCTTATAATGTTTATAATATGTCTTTTATGTGAGTTTTGCTGCACCGGTTCATCCTTGTGTTTGTTTCAAATAACCTTGCTAGCCTAAACCTTGTATCGAGAGGGAATACTTCTCATGCATCCAAAATCCTTGAGCCAACCACTATGCCATTTGTGTCCACCATATCTACCTACTACATGGTATTTCTCCGCCATTCCAAAGTAAATTGCTTGAGTGCTACCTTTAAAATTTCCATTCTTTACCTTTACAATATATATCTCATGGGACAAATAGCCTAAAAACTATTGTGGTATTGAATATGTACTTATGCACTTTATCTCTTATTAAGTTGCTTGTTGTGCGATAACCATGTTTTCTGGGGACGCCATCAACTACTCTTTGTTGAATATCATGTGAGTTGCTATGCATGTCCGTCTTGTCTGAAGTAAGAGAGATCTACCACTTTAATGGTTAGAGCATTCATATTGTTAGAGAAGAACATTGGGCCGCTAACTAAAGCCATGAATCATGGTGGAAGTTTCAGTTTTGGACATATATCCTCAATCTCATATGAGAATACTAATTGTTTCTACATGCTTATGCATTAAAGAGGAGTCCATTATCTCGTTGTCCATGTTGTCCCGGTATGGATGTCTAAGTTGAGAATAATCAAAAGCGAGAAATCCAAAATGCGAGCTTTCTCCTTAGACCTTTGTACAGGCGGCATGGAGGTACCCCTTTGTGACACTTTGTTAAAACATGTGTATTGCGATGATCCGGTAGTCCAAGCTAATTAGGACAAGGTGCGGGCACTATTAGTATACTTTGCATGAGGCTTGCAACTTGTAAGATATAATTTACATAATACATATGCTCTATTACTACCGTTGACAAAATTGTTTCTTGTTTTCAAAATAAAAGCTCTAGCACAAATATAGCAATCGATGCTTTTCCTCTGCGAAGGACCTTTCTTTTACTTTTATGTTGAGTCAGTTCACCTATTTCTCTCCACCTCAAGAAGCAAACACTTGTGTGAATTGTGCATTGATTCCTACATACTTGCATATTGCACTTGTTATATTACTCTATGTTGACAATTATCCATGAGATACACATGTTACAAGTTGAAAGCAACCGCTGAAACTTAATCTTCTTTTGTGTTGCTTCAATACCTTTACTTTGATTTATTGCTTTATGAGTTAACTCTTATGCAAGACTTATTGATGCTTGTCTTTAAGTACTATTCATGAAAAGTCTTTGCTTTATGATTCAGTTGTTTACTCATGTCATTACCATTGTTTTGATCGCTGCATTCATTACATATGTTTACAATAGTATGATCAAGGTTATGATGGCATGTCACTCCAGAAATTATCTTTGTTATCGTTTACCTGCTCGGGACGAGCGAGAACTAAGCTTGGGGATGCTGATACGTCTCCGACGTATCGATAATTTCTTATGTTCCATGCCACATTATTGATGATATCTACATGTTTTATACACATTATATGTCGTATTTATGCATTTTCCAGGCACTAACCTATTAACGAGATGCCGAAGAGCCAGTTGTTGTTTTCTCGCTGTTTTTGGTTTCGAAATCCTAGTAAAGAAATATTCTCGGAATTGGACGAAATCAACGCCCAGGGGCCTATTTTGCCACGAAGCTTCCGGAAGACCGAAGAGAAGACGAAGTGGGGCCACGGGGCGCCGCCACACTAGGGCGGCGCGGCCCTGCTGTGTGGGGCCCCCGTGACCCTCCGACTCCGCCCTTCCGCCTACTTAAGGTCTTCGTCGCGAAACCCCCAGTACCGAGAGCCACGATACGGAAAACCTTACTGAGACGCCGCCGCGGCCAATCCCATCTCGGGGGATTCTGGAGATCACCTCCGGCACCCTGCCGGATAGGGGATTCATCTCCCGGAGGACTCTTCACCGCCATGGTCGCCTCCGGAGTGATGAGTGAGTAGTTCACCCCTGGACTATGGGTCCATAGCAGTAGCTAGATGGTTGTCTTCTCCTCATGTGCTTCATTGTCGGATCTTGTGAGCTGCCTAACATGATCAAGATCATCTATCCGTAATTCTATATGTTGTGTTTGTCGGGATCCGATGGATACGGAATACTATGTTATGTTGATTATCAATCTATTACCTATGTGTTGTTTATGATCTTGCATGCTCTCCGTTATTAGTAGAGGCTCGGCCAAGTTTTTGCTCTTAACTCCAAGAGGGAGTATTTATGCTCGATAGTGGGTTCATGTCTCCGTGAATCTGGGGAGTGACAGAAACCTCTAAGGTTATGGATGTACTTGTTGCCACTAGGGATAAAACATTGATGCTATGTCCGAGGATGTAGTTATTGATTACATTACGCACCATACTTAATGCAATTGTCTCGTTGTTTTGCAACTTAATACCGGAAGGGGTTCGGATGATAACCTGAAGGTGGACTTTTTAGGCATAGATGCATGTCTGGATAGCGGTCTATGTACTTTGTCGTAATGCCCAATTAAATCTCACAATATTCATCATGTCATGTATGTGCATTGTTATGCCCTCTCTATTTGTCAATTGCCCGATCGTAATTTGTTCACCCAACATGCTATCTTATGGGAGAGACACCTCTAGTGAACTGTGGACCCCGGTCCATTCTTTACATCTGAAATACAAATCTGGTTGCTATTGTTCTTTACTGTTCTTGCAAACAATCATCATCCACACTATACATCTAATCCTTTGTTACAGCAAGCCGGTGAGATTGACAACCTCGCTGTTTCGTTGGGGCAAAGTACTTTGGTTGTGTTGTGCAGGTTCAACCTTCAACGTGCTTCTTGGCTCCTCCTGGTTCGATAAACCTTGGTTTCTTTCTGAGGGAAAACTTGCTGCTGTGCGCATCATACCTTCCTCTTGGGGTTCCCAACGAACGTGTGAGTTACACGCCATCAGGCCGCTAACTAAAACCATGAGCCATGCATGGTGAAAGTTTCAGTTTGGACAATTAATCCTCAATCTCTTATGAGAATTTTAACTGTTGTTGAATGCTTATGCACTAAAGAGGAGTCCATTATCTGTTGTCTATGTTGTCCCGGTATGGATGTGTAAGTTGAGAATAATCAAAAGCGAGAAATCCAATGTGAGCTTTCTCCTTAGACCTTTGTACAGGCGGCATAGAGGTACCCCTTTGTGACACTTGGTTGAAACATATGCTATGCAATGATAATCCATGTTAATCCAAGCTAATTAGGACAAGGTGCGAGCACTATTGGTATACTATGCATGAGGCTTGCAACTTATAGGATATCTTATACATAACACATATGATTTATTACTACCGTTGACAAAATTGTTTCTATGTTTTCAAAATGAAAAGCTCTAGCACAAATATAGTAATCCATGCATCCCTCTGCGAAGGGCCATTCTTCTACTTTATTGTTGAGTCAGTTTACCCATTCTTTCTATCTTAGAAGCAAACACTTGTATCAACTGTGTGCATTGATTCTTACATGTTTACCTATTGCACTTGTTATATTACTTTGTGTTGACAATTATCCATGAGATAAATATGTTGAAGTTGAAAGCAACTGCTGAAACTTATATCTTCCCTTGTGTTGTTTCAAAGCTTTTTACTAAGAATCTATTGCTTTATGAGTAACTCTTATGCAAGTCTTATTAATGCTTGTCTTGAAAGTATTATTCATGAAAAGTCTTTGCTATATGATTCATTTGTTTACTCATTGTCTTCACCATTTCTTCGAATCGCTGCATTCATCTCATATGCTTTACAATAGTATTGATCAAGATTATGATAGCATGTCACTTCATAAATTATCTTTGTTATCGTTTACCTACTCGAGGGCGAGCAGGAACTAAGCTTGGGGATGCTAGATACATCCCAAACGTATCTATAATTTCTTATGTTCCATGCTACTTTTATGATGATACTCACATGTTTTATACACATTATATGTCATTATTATGCATTTTCCGGCACTAACCTATTGACGAGATGCCGAAGAGCCGATTGTTGTTTTCTCGCTGTTTTTGGTTTCGAAATCCTACAAAGGAAATATTTTCGGAATTGGACGAAATCAATGCCCAGGGTCTTATTTTTCCACGAAGCTTCCATAAGACCGAAAGGATTACGAAGTGGGGCGACGAGGCGCCGCCACACTAGGGCCGCGCGGCCTAAGGGGGGCCCGCGTCGCCCTAGCGTGTGGGGCCCCTGTCAGCCCTCCGACTCTGCCCTTCCGCCTACTTAAAGCCTTTGTCGCGAAAACCCCAGTACCGAGAGCCACGATACGGAAAACCTTCCAGAGACGATGCCGCCGCCAATCCCATCTCGGGGGATTCAGGAGATCGCCTCCGGCACCCTGCCGGAGAGGGGAATCATCTCCCGGAGGTCTCTTCATCGCCATGATCGCCTCCGGATCGATGTGTGAGTAGTTCACCCCCGGACTATGGGTCCATAGCAGTAGCTAGATGGTTGTCTTCTCCTCATTGTGCTATCATGTTAGATCTTGTGAGCTGCCTATCATGATCAAGATCATCTATTTGTAATGCTACATGTTGTGTTTGTTGGGATCCGATGAATATTGAATACTATGTCAAGTTGATTATCAATCTATCATATATGTTGTTTATGTTCTTGCATGCTCTCCGTTGCTAGTAGAGGCTCTGGACAAGTTAATACTTGTAACTCCAAGAGGGAGTATTTATGCTCGATAGTGGGTTCATGCCTCCATTGAATGCTGGGACAGTGACGAGAAAGTTCTAAGGTTGTGGATGTGCTTGTTGCCACTAGGGATAAAACATCAATGCTTTGTCTAAGGATATTTGTGTTGATTACATTACGCACCATACTTAATGCAATTGTCTCGTTGTTTGCAACTTAATACCGGAAGGGGTTCGGATGATAACTCTGAAGGTGGACTTTTTAGGCATAGATGCATGTCTGGATAGTGGTCTATGTACTTTGTCGTAATGCCCCGATTAAATCTCATAGTACTCATCATGATATATGTATGTGCATTGTTATGCCTTCTTTATTTGTCAATTGCCCAACTGTAATTTGTTCACCCAACATGCTATTTCTTATCGGAGAGACACCACTAGTGAACTGTGGACCCCGGTCCATTCTTTACATCCGAAATACAATCTCATCGCAAACTCTGTTCTTTCTTGTTCTTCGCAAACAAACATCATCTTCCACACTATACATCTAATCCTTTGTTTACAAGCAAGCCGGTGAGATTGACAACCTCACCGTTACGTTGGGGCAAAGTACTTTGATTGTGTTGTGCAGGGTTCCACGTTGGCGCCGGAATCCCTGGTGTTGCGCCGCACTACACTCCGTCACCAACAACCTTCACGTGTTCCTTGACTCCTACTGGTTCGATAACCTTGGTTTCTTACTGAGGGAAAACTTGATGTTGTACGCATCACACCTTCCTCTTGGGGTTCCCAACGAACGTGTGTCTTGCACGCTATCATTAGTCCATAGGGATTGTCATCAATTACCAAAACCACACATGGGGTAATGGACATGTTCTTTCAGTCATAGGCTTTGATTGATCCCTGATCTTTGGCATTTCCACCAGGTTACTCTTGGTCTATGACCAAGTGATGATCAATACTGGTTTATTCCACCCTTTTGTGTGTCTGTGTATTCATGGTTGTGCAAATAGTGAACAAAACCATTTGGTTTGTTCATGATTATGGTATACCTCACTCCAGCTCCTAGAAAATGGTGTTGGTGTAGAGGTTTTGCTTCTGGATCGTTTATGTGCTTGCCCTGCTCCTCCTGGCTAGCTGGTGCTTGATCTACTCCATGATTTGTTGCTCAACAGTAAGCAGTTCTTGGTGGAACTGTTTCTGGATGGTTTTGTTGGCTATGTGTTCTTCCTGTTCTTGTGTTCTTACCCTAGTGAGAATCCAGGGTTTGCTGGTGAAAAGGTTTTATACTGTCTCCCTCATCACTTCCTTGGCCGACAGCAGTGCTCTTTCTGGGTTCCTCTCTCCTGGACTGAGTGTGGTGTGAGACATGCAGCTGACCTTGTGAGCTGCATGTGTGTGTGTGGCTTGGAACTTGGGCTTTGGCCTGCTCAGCTCGATAGAGTTGAGATTATCCTCTCCATTTTCTCATTTCTACACTAACCTGCCAAGTGGATTTGCCACTTGGCCTAACTCTTATTTATCTTTGCTGTTTTTCTTACCATTGATAGATGAGATGATCAAGTGAAGATCATTCAAGTGGTGATCAAGCAATCCATGAAGATTTATTTGTCTAGTTTAGCCATTTACTTGATCTTGTAATTTTCATTTTTTCTATTTTCCATTTATTCAATTTCTGTAATGTGTTGTAATATTCATAATTCATTTGGAATATTGTAAATGACAATGTATATTGTGTGGTAATCAATAAAGCTCAAGGTTTTCTCTAATGAGCTTTACTTATAATTTCTATTGTTTCAAATTCTTATTTATTCAATTGTTTATTGAATTATCCAAATTTGGATTATCAACATGTTACAATTCAATCATACAACTTAAGTTGGGATGGTGTATGTTCCCATCTCTTCTCGAAAACCCTAATTGAGTTTAGTTAGGTCTAAGTTTATCGCACTCTTGAAACCCTAATCCTATATGGTGTCGAGAGAGAAACTTGTCCCCCTTCGATGCACTTTTTCTTTAAAAGCGCGAAATTTCCCCAGATTTTACGATGCAATGCACATCCCTTTCTAAATTCTACCCCTCGATCATCTTTAAACCTGGGATATTACATTGGATCTTGCCTTTTTCTATATTGGATCTTGAACTTGTTCGCATCTCGAAGGATTTTTTATGTTGTGAATCCCATCACCACCACTTGATGCCACATCCTCTCATGGGCTATATGAAATCTTACTTTTGATGCATGCCTATGAAAAGATACCTAATCCACATAGACAACACACAGACACACATATGATGGGTTTGTTCACAAAGCATAATTGACAAAGTTTACCATAACACAAGATGACATGATTCATGTGGTACATTCTTTATGATTCATTTGTTAACCAAATTGAATCCAATCTTCGCTGTATGTCTTGGTCAACCTTATATCTTCTCATGCTCTATCAAAATATTTTGAGGTGTGTAAAGAACTCTTCATGCTCTAAATATTGGTCAACCAAAGTTTAACTCATGAGTCTATTATGACACTGACTTAGAGTCATATCTTGAATTTTCTCATAAGATCAAACACTCAAGATCTTAATCACTAATGGATTTACATAAGCTAGCTTCCTCTGTGGTCCAAGACACCCGCAACATGCTCGACTCTAGTCCTCGCCGGCCGACAAGGTGATTTGCAGACATCTCTCCCTTTATCTTTGCTGCCCAGCCGTATGTGTATCGTTGCTCATGCTACCTTCTTCTTTGTGTTGAGATCTCTGTTGGATGATTGTTGGCACCCTGCTATGACATGGAGAAAGGATACATTATATGGGAGGTCATAACTGCTTGTGTGATCATGCATAACATGATCGTTGAGGAGTAGCGCGATGAAAGCGTGTATGATCAAGGATGAAAATTTTAGGGTGAGTTGGTTGATACCGAGCCTGAACCGCCGACAGACTTGGTCGATTTTCTCCATGTGCATCATGCAATACGAGACAAGACAACTCACAACCGACTCGAGAATGATTTGGTCCAGCATATGTGGAACCATGTTAGAAACTGTTAGTCCTCTATTTGAATTCCATTGTTTATAATACATTATGACCTATGACTTTGTGTGTATTGTGCGAACTAGATTCTACTATTTGTGTTATTCAAAACATTGCTACTATTTATGTAATTTGTGATAATATTTTTTTGCATTTATTCAAAACCCGTGGCATATGTTTCCAAAATAAGTTTGGAAAATTCGCTAAAAAAATACAAGGCTGCGGACAAAATACGGTCTGCCGTTTGGGTAGATGCTAGACTCAGAAGGATCTGGGCCTCTCTCTCTCTCTCTGATGTCCGCCAGCCACCGTATAAGGACCAAAGCGGACAAATTGACTGTCTGAAATGCGGTCCACCGCTGTAGGTGGCCTCATGTCAGGCGAGACGAGCCCGTGCTTATGGTGCGCCAAGGGGACTCTTAGGAGTGCAGCAGAACAAAGAGGAAGGAAAACATGATTGGATAGAGGAGTCTAGACATGTTTTTCTAATTGTTAATTGTTGGAGGTGATGATGATGTCAGTGATTATGATTTCTTATATATGTATCCTTGTTGAAGGTAATGTTTTGAGAAGGCGAAGTTGCTGATCTACCCTTAATTGGTTGTGACTACAATGATTTTGTTGAAGGTATTATTTTGTAAGCACAAACTTCAGGTGCTGCCTCTGCAGTGGTTTGTGTTGCAGCTACAAGGTTTTAATCACCGTAGCGGAACCTTTTTTTCTTCTTTTCCTTTTTGTAGTAGGGTTGTGTGCATCCATAATGTATTTAGGATATTTTATTATTGCAGAGAGTAAATGTAATTGATATATTTGCGATATTAATATATTTCTTTATCGAAAAATCTAGTGCGGGCTCTTCCACTATCCATTTTGTGACTAGTACTATCTACTCCTTCAAACTAAAATCACAGCAATGATCATGAGTCTGGCTGGCCATGCACTGCTTTGAGCATCTGCTCGTGCGAAGGGTCATTGAGAATCTGCACTATACTGCTTTCACACTTGTGATCTTGGCTGCCTCCTCACGTCATCAAAAGATAAACAGGGTGCTCAACTGTTCATTCTGTGTAAGTTCTGTCCAGCTTAAGGTAGGAAAATGCGACCAAATATCGCTTTCACTTATGGTGCACAGGGGTGTAATGGACCCATAGGTATTGGTCACTTGCTGTTCTCCGTGACCACCGACTCTTTTCTCTCGTAAGAATATTTTGCACAATGGCCTACCGATTACAGTGCTGCTGCTGTTCAATAAATGGAATCTTTAGTTTAATCATCCAACTTCATGACTGAATTCTGTTTACAATAGTTGAGTCAGTACTATTTGTTTATACGTGTATCCATGTGAATATGTGATCATCTGATGGCTATCATGCATCGGGTTGACAGTATATTTAGGAATCCCACTATTTTTGTACTCCTACACATGGATCTCTTCTTCTGGTAGTTTTGGCTTGGGTCGTGGGAACGGCAAAACAATTGGCAACGCCACCCCCGTGTCTGACCCAGTTTCCTAAATAAAGGGTCCCATAGAATAGTTTTGGAATGCCGTCCAAATCTTGTCTCGTCTCGTGGTAGTATCTTACTTGCGTGGTGCATATTTTCCAACAGATTTCACGAAGGAAAACGCTTGTTATCCGGCGACCGATCTGAGGGAAAGGAGTCAATAGCATAAAACCACCACTTTGATGGTGAAATTTACCAAACACCACCACTTTACGTTTGGGGAACAAAAAACCACCACATTTTGCGAGGTTTTTTGCGGAACGCGCTAAACACAAGCTAAACGCGAATTGACAGGAAATCTGACAGGTGGGGGCCATCTTACAGGGGCTAACTTGCTGATGTGGACTATGCCCCACTTGTCAGCCGAATTAAAAAAAAAATAGCCTTTATCCCCAAATCCCCAATCTCTCCGCGTTGACCACTACTACGAGTACCGCCCCCCTGCTCGACCTGTGCGCGGCCGCCGTCGAGCGTCGCCGCCGCTGCGCACGCACCCTACCTCCCCGCGTCCCCAGCTCCACTCGCGCGCGAGCGGCGCCGCGAGAGGCCGCCGCCGCGGAGCTGCTCGCCCCGCTCCTCAACCGCCCGGCCACATGGCCGCCGCACCCGGCCAAGCACTCCGGCGAAGACCGTGAGGAGCGCAGGACAGCGCCGCCGGCTGCCAAGGCGCGGTAGTCCGACGACCTCCCCTAGACTCGCGAGACGGAGGCGGAGGCGGCGGGCAGGCTCGACCTGGCGGGACGGAGGGGCGGGCGCAGCGAGGCCGCAGCAGGCAGGTACGGCCAGGCACAGCGGCTGCGGGCGGGCACGGCGCCGTCGCAGCGGAGTGCCGCGGCGAGAAGGCTCAGCCAGGCACGGCGGCTGCGGGCGGGCTCGCCGTCGCAGGGGTCCCCACGCTGCTGGTCTTCGACCCACCGAGGGAGCACGGGACGGAGGCGCGCCGGCGAGCTGCTGTAGGTGGCGGAGCTTGCGTGGCCTGCTCGACCCACCGAGAGAGCACAGGACGGCGGCGTGGCTGGTGGCCGGCGCCGGAGGCTGGGGGCGGCGGCGCCATAGCCTACGCGCTGTGGTCACGGCGGCGGAGCTTGCGCGGCCTGCACGACCCACCGAGGGAGCACGGGACGGCGGCGTGGCACGGGACGACGGCGTGGCTGGTAACCGGCGCCGGAGGCTGGGGCGGGGTGGCCGGCGCCGGAGCCTGCGCGCTGCGCTGCGGTGCGGCTGTGGTCACGGGAGAGATTCCCCATTTATTATTTTATTGTTTTTTTATTTCTTAAACTGGACTGACAAATGGGCCCTATGGACACGTCAGCGCTGACAATGGCCCCCACTGTCAGATTCCCTGTCAATTCGCGTTTAGCTTGTGTTTAGCGTGTTCCGCAAAAAACCTCGCAAAATGTGGTGGTTTTTTGTTCCACAAACGTAAAGTGGTGGTGTTCGGTAAATTTCACCTGTAATGTGGTGGTTTTATGCTATTGACTCGAGGGAAAGATCGGTCGCTCGGTTCAACGCGCGCTGCTGGGCCTCGCTCGCTGGTTTGGTTGAAATCCGGCCCATTACCTGTTCGCGTGCATGGCCCATCACTTTCGTCCACGCGTTCTGGCCCACCACTCAAAACACATAGGAACCATTTGTCTGGTGCGCTGCTTCGTTTATTTTGTGCATCAATTTTTGTTGTATTCGTGTGTAACTTTTTGTAAACATAGTTGGTGTTTTTTTGTTGTAATTCAATATGTAGCAAATTAATTGTCTGCTTCACCACTTTTGCAGTGTTTGCAAATAAATAGACTTTTGTTGTAATCGTTTGACACCTTTTGTAAATGTAGTTTGCAATTTTTGTTGTAATTCAAGTTGTAGCAAATTAAATTATTTTCTTAACAACTTTTGAATTATTTGCAAAAATATATATTTTAGTTGTAAGTAGTCTGTGGTTTTTGTGGATGATGTTTGCGACTTTTGTTGTAAACACCCAAATTATTTGTGACCTGTGTTGCTAATTATTTGTTGTAAATATTTTACTGCTTTATTCTAAAGATATTTCTGGAATGAAAGCAGACTTTTATTGTAAACATCCAAATAAAATAATGTTGGTTTTTGTTATTAATTATTGTTGTAACTATGTTTCCGATTTGTTGTAAAGATATTATTGCATGGAAACTGACTATTATTGTAAACTGACCAAATAAAAAATATTGTTTTTGTTGTTAATTATTATTGTAAATATATTGATAATTTGTTGTACATATATGTGAAGATTTATCGTGAAAATTTTGTTGTAATACTTTTTATTTTTTGTACACAAAGCGGCGGGTTTTTGTTGCTATACTAAACATCGGATTTTGTTGTAAATATCTCGAAAGTTTGGGGGCAAAGGGAAACACGTGTTCGGTTTAAACTGATAGGCTTAGGACCGCGGGTTGATTTTCCAAAAACCAGGGGGCAAAATGTAAAAATCGAAATGCTGCTAATTCTAGCCGGTAGATCGCGATCGGAGGCCGGAACAGCAACCGATTTTACCAGCCGGGTCGGTCGCCCGACGCTGAGCGTTGCCCTTTCACGAATATCCCAACGAAATTTCTATTCGAAGTTGGGGCTACTGACTTTGTGTCGAAAGTATCTGGTTCTGCAAGTGTCAGGCGATGCTGACTAGCTACCGGTCATACCAACTAGATTTACATGTGCGCCTTGGCGCACGATCCCGTGAAGCTCATGTTAATATTTACTTTTTATAATGGTGATAAAATTTGGGGCGTATTTGGATGTCCCTGGCTTCCTATGGACAATTCCAGCTTCGAGTGAGGAGCAGGGAACCTTCAACACAGCTATTCTCGTGTTGGTTGGCTGGAAGCCCATGTCCGACGGGCTAGCCTGCTGGGAGGCAGCAGTCTAGCCTGGAAGCCCACCAACGCAGCTCAGGAGGATTCCTTTGTTTTTTGTTTACTTTATTGCGATTTTGGCTGCCGATGCGGGTCGACTGCCGGCTGCTGCTCACGGAGGTCGAAACAATGGGCCAGAGGTCCGGCGATTATTGGTGCGGTTCGAGGCACTGGGGCGGAGGCGGCCGGAAGAGACTGAATCGGGGTAGCCTGAGCTCGTGCGCCTTGGCGAATGGTCCCGTGAGATTTACGCCGATATCCAGTTTGTTTAACAACGATGAGAAAAGGTGAATAAATGATAAAGTGTAATTTAGATTTTACAAAACGAAGTTAATAGTATGAAATTAGGATCAAACAAACGAATTTGCAAACGGAGCAGCAAACAACAAACGGTTCTATACAATCATGAAAATGTAGGAATATATTACACAACTAAACACTTCATGGTTTTTTTTCAAGAGAAATAGAATTAAGGAAATAACACGAAAAGCAACAGCTACATAAGCTTGGTGCAGCATGGTCTTTAGAGGCCATGGCACATAGGATAAACGAACTAACTAAAAAACAGGAACGGCCAATTTTAATATTTATCTATAATAAAGTGGGCTAGCTGTAGTAATAATATTGAGCTTTCTTATGTTGATAGGCAATCTTTACTATTAAATTGCAATAGGTGGCTGCCTGGTGTCACAAACGGGCCAAAGAGGAAAAAATCTAGGCCCAACATCTCTCTGGAAATCCCACCTAGGCTAACTCGCTTATGCACACAACATTTAGGGGGGGGAAGAAATTGTTTCCGGACGGTACTATCAAAAAAGCCAGCTACCCCGCGATAAAAAAAATGAACCTTGCAATCAGATCGGACATGATGATAAAAAAAACCTGCCACCTCGCGATCGGATCTGCAGAAATAGAAGCCGTTGCCTAAAAGGGCTCCTCATGATTCAGAATCCGACTCCCAGATAGAAATAGAAGCCGTTGCCTAAAAGGACTCCTCATGATTCAGAATCCGACTCCTAGATCTTGCCAAAATTGACTGAACGATAGAAGAAAAAAAGGAAAAATTTCCATTGTTTTGGAATGTCTAGATCAGATAGACAGCAGGTAGAGTTGTTCTGACATCGCCTTAAAAGCAAAGGATCCATGGAGCACCTTGCCTCACCGCCATAATTCAGTCGTGTGCTGTGCCAGGCAATGGCCCATCTTTGCTAGATCAAAGAGATCAAAGAGACTACGACGCCCGCAACGGCACGTCACATAAGGGAATCTCCAACAGAACGATGTATATCGGACGCTCAAAAGTGGTCACGAGCGTTCGTTTGCGTTACCACGCGGACATATTTTAATCGCGCGTCTATTTGCGTCTGTGTGTGCTTCCAGTCGGGTGATCCATTTTTTATTTTGCAAAATATTTAAAAAGCATAATGTAGTACGTAGAAACTATACAAAATAATGTTGTAGAAACCTAGACTATTTGCTGCTGACGGCCTAGCCCCGTCGTTGCGTCCCTCCCTTGTTTGCTTCTCTGCTGAGAACCATCAGATAAGCACGGGCTAGACTGCTATACAAATAAAAAAATCCAATTAATATTAAAAGTAGGAGATCACTAGACAAGCCTCGAGTTCCTCGACTGAAACCCCGCCTCAATTGCATGCCCATGTGCTCTACATGATGAACTGAAGCATATCGGTAACCATGCAAACATATTTCTTATGTTAACTAAAAAATTCTTGCCTCTTTCGCGGCAACGCGCGGGCATAGTGCTAGTATTGATAGGTTAGGCTGATTAAGCGGTGTTAGTCTGTACGTTGTTCTCATTTTTTTTTTGCTTAGTCTATATACTTATTCCGTTCAGCACAAGTCAGAAAAGAGCTAGCCGTGTCCATGAACCACACGATAGAGGGAGAACATCGAATGCAAGATGTCGGTGCTCCGTCGTGGTATTGGCCTCGCGCTCCGGCGGTCGGCGGCGCCAGCCGGGATCCGGCAACACCACCATCGGCCTGCCAGGCTTCCACATCCTCCATAGTCTGTGCCGTCGTCTCGCTTCTTGGCCACATGTGAAGTGTGAACCCATAAACGCCAGAAAAGAGCTAGCCGTAAAAAAAGAACTACGGAGTAAAAGATTGCAGCTCGTCGATAAATACAGGGAAGGGGATCCCCTCTTTTCTCTAGCTAACCGACAATGCTTCCCATCTCCTTGCATGTGTATTTCCTTATCTCTCCAGAGCTCGTGTCGGCTTATTCGAGGCCTTCCCTCGTCGGCAAGATAGCGGAAAGGGAAGAAACATGCGGGGAGAAGCGGCAATACGCCGATTTCCCGAGGCCCCCGTCAAATTGCGCCGCCGTGCGACCTCGTGAGGGAGCTGGGCTGGAGCCTGGAGGCAGCTGCTCTAATTGTGGGTTCGCATCATTCCTCCCATCCAAAGCTTGGAATGCTTCTCCGCGTCCGTCACGGTCACGCTTTTGCGACGCCACTGCCAGCTCCATCCATGGAGGCGCCTAGTTCGTCTGGGGACGGCGGTTCCGCCAGCCGTCCTCCTCCCTGTCGCCCTTCCCAAGCCTCCAAGAGGCTGCTGCTCTGCCCGCCCGCCACCTCCTCCGAGTCCGATGGGTGAGTACTGATACTTCTCTGTGGTGCATAGTCAACTCTGGATATTAAATTCTTGTCGGTCGTTTTGTTTAGACTCCAGGGAGAGCAGCCCGTGCAGTCCTTGCAAGGCTTTCTACACCTTTCAGTTCTCTCTATTTTTTAATCTGTATTTTTTTCACTGATTTGATACATCGGTTTGTTGATGCAGATGATCAAGGCTTTCTCTATGCGTATTATGGTGATTTTGCCAGGTCATATCTTTAGCTGAACCCAGCTCTTTCAATATTTTATACTGCTGGTGTCGGTCTATACATGCTCGCCAGTAAGGTTATACTCTAATGACACACTGTATTACTGTATTACCGGACACTGATCTCGCATTAGTGTACCACGAATTGGTACACTATTTGGACTTATGCATCAATTAAAAGCATGTTTAGCATTTCCATGAAAAAATATTCATCTTCAGATGTGTAACCATTAACTTGTGATCTGCAGTTACAGGCTACACACTCTGGTTACAGGGATTTCATATGTTTCTCCTATATGACCAGTGCTGCCCTGCGTTGTGGCATACACGTTTGTCCATTTCTGATTGCTCTTGTCCTTATTCCCCAGTTTCAGCCTGACATTGTCAATAGGCCGAGAATGCCAACGTTCTAGGTCATCAACCATATCTGCACTTGCATGAGATATGCATAAGCGGACTAATCAATATAATAGCACAATAGTAATATTCAAGCAAATTTGAATAAATCAGGTAGCATCAGAAGAACATGATGCTATAATTTAAAGGACATTGGAAACAGATAAAAACTGCATAGCTCCAAATATAGGTAACAATGATGGTGGACATTTGGATGGCACTAAAACCAGCAATTCACATAGGAAAACTAAAATAGTCTATGCACAATCGTTTGCCAGATAATTATAACATCCATGGCAATGTATTATTAATTATCTGACACCACTTTTGTTGAAACAAAGTCTAAGTCGACGAACTAACAATGTTTGCAACATCAGTGTAGCCTAAAATAAATATGAACTGTTGGAAAACACAATGTAACATGTGAAACTAATTAGGTATTTCCCATTTTCTTTCTTGTGTTGCAGCTCTAGCTGATAGTTCTATTCTTACTTCTCTTTGTGCATAAGTGGTCATATTGATTTAAACATAACATACAATGCTGAACATGAGTGATAACTGATCCATTAGTTGGTTAAGCAGTTTTGGACTATGTTTGGGTCTTTGGCTGTCAAGCAGAAGTGTGGAACTCCAGTGACTTGATACCTAGCTGCACAACATGAGTTGGGTAAGAAGCGGTAAAATGCACCTACAGTTCAAACCCTTCTGGCATCAGTTTGCCTTCTCTAATTGCATATATTTGGTTGAATTTATGATGTATTTAGATTATTTATTGACATCAGTTTCCGTATTTCTTGGTTCTCAACTTGCAGATATTTTCTAAACTTCAATCTAGCAAGCATCAGTGCAAGTATTTTCTAGTGGCATTATTGTGCATGTTCTTGAAGCAATATTGCTTTAAACTGAAGGTACACATTCCTCTTGATCTTCAATATTTTTTGCATTGATTAAGTAAAATGGTAGCGGATGGGAACGATTCGATGAAGTTTATAACGTGGTTGCTGCTCATACGGGCCTATCAATGTACAATTGTACATACCTGAGTTCTAATACTACTATATATATCATTATGTACAATTAATTAGCCACTGAATCAAGCTACTAAAAAAAGGCAACAAACATCAGTCCTTATTTGTCATTGTCAGGATAAATAAATGAGCAATCACCAATGGAAGAACAATAAAAGCAAAGAAAACACATGAAGTAAATCAATAGTATGCATTTTGATTTAGTTTTAAGTCAGTTGTAGCTATATCACTCAGATCTTATTTTAGCTCAATAACAGATTTCATTTCACAGGGTTTAGCATAATATTTTGGTTAACTTGGATTTCAGGTTTTACAATAGCTTTTTGTAAAAAAACAAATTGGATAACAAAACCCAAGTTAATCTATTCAGAGTTCGAACAGAGGTAGCCATGATAAGCTAGGATAGTTTGTAACAATACAAAAGAGAAGACCTATAATCATAAGAGTATACTGAGTTAGAAAGGGGAGAGAACTAAATTACGGAATATGGTCAAGGAGGTGCTACTCATCATTTAATGCCAGTTATAGATCTTAGGACCAGGCCAAACCTCGATGTGATGTGATCAAGCTGAACTGCCCGATAATACTTCTCAGTCAACTGAAGGATCCTATGCTGAAAGGTGAATAGAAAGAATCTTGATGTCTATTCCACTTTGTTATTTGAGAAAAGCAGGATTTATAAGAAATAGAAATTATGCTAGTGTGAATCTGCACATCAACAAAGAGGCGTGCCTTTATGAGAAACAGGAAGACACATGCTATAATTCACTATCCTCTACCAGAAAATATATGGAAATGAAGAAAAGGAAACATACAACTTATGAAATATGAGAAAAGACACAAAAAAGCAAAGAACAAACCTCTATTCACCAGCTAACGTTGTGGTGATGCCTATAGATAAATCAATGCTTTTGGTGACATGCAAAGTCTGCAAATAAATCATGCCTTATAGTTTCTTGTTTCAGAACTAACTGAAAAACTCTACCTGACCTCGTGCAACCCATACAAATTTGTATATATTAGAAAAGGATAAGCACCATTCATCTCTTCTCCAAAGTTGCGTATTAGGACCTTTTCCTCATAACTACATGTGGAGATGCTGGAAATAGCAGCAAAGAACATGAATCAAATATAAAAAAATGATAATATTTGGCGGCGGAACTTTCTCATAGTTATACCTCCCTGTACCATGAATAGAATCTGCAGATCCAATCCGCAATTCCACGAAATCAATTCAGATGGACACATTGAGGTCCTGGTAACTGCACTGAACAACACCGAACAACTGTAAATGAATTTAGACATGTAGAATCCTAATGGCTTAGCAGCATTTGTTCCCTGTAACTTCCTGCAGAAGCTGAAGCGAGGGCAATGCAAGGGTGGAGGCAGTGGCCTTGCCAGGCTCGCACTTGTCGAGGACACCTTAGTTCAGCGAGGTCGCAGTTGAAGGTGAAGAGCAGCGCAGTAATATTCATCATCTTTCTTATGATCTCTTCTATCTCGCCCAATCTTATCACCTCCTATCCGTTGAAGCTTTGTTAGATGATGCTAGTGATTCCTTTGGATCATCAATTACTGTTGAACCAAACTGACATGACAATTAAGCAAACCTTAAGAAATAAGCAGATTTATTACATATAAGCATGAGAAAATGTACATAGTATGCAAGTAATTACCTCTCCAGATCCTCATTTTGAAAAAATACCTCTCCAGATCAAACCAGGAGGAGAGCTCTCTGCACGGATGAATCCCCTGGACATCTTTGATGTTGATGTTCGATGGATAACGTACCAGGTCACATGAATACAAGGGAGGGGACCAAACAATTTTTTTTCCATTAATGTGCTTAATTGTTTTGGTGAGCAAACTTGCCATGATCGATATGAGACCCAACAGCAGCCTAAAAATTCTAATGAGGAAACCAGTGTGGTGGCTGTTGCGATCGATCATGGCAATCCAGAGTGTGCTAGCTACAGGCCACGCTGCTGCAGTTCATCCAAAGCAGAAGAGCCCATGGAAACGGCTGCCGTGGAGGCCAAGCGGCGCCCTCCACTGCGGTTTCTCATTCGCCACTGCTGGCTAATATAATCCATCGCACTACCAGAACACCAAATATGGAATGTGCTAACAGAATGTCATTCATTGGACATGCACAATAGTTCATTGGGATTGTCCTCTTAACCTGCAGAGTGCAAATAATTTAGGAACAGACTGCAAGTCACAAAAGAGACGATATGTACCATCAAATGTCACTGGAATCAACCTCTATTGAGTTCCAATACATGTTTGGAAAAGCCACCTGACAATGCATACGGCCAGTAAAAATATCTGAAAAGCTAGCGACATACCAGGAATGCTAAAAGGAACATGATTAGACCTTGAATTCATGTCATCGTTTCTGAACCTGTATGTTAAGAGGACAATCCATGTCATTGTTTCTGAACCTGTATGTAACGTTGTGGCAATCGATATCCGCATTAATCCTTTTCTTAACAAAGATGCAAAAGCACCCTTGCATTATTTAAACCTAAAAAGGGAAACTATTCCAATCAAAAAGATGGATATCATCCAAGGAGAAGAGAGACTCAAAACTGAATAGCACGATAAGAGATTCCTACCTTTTGAGATCCCTTTGCTTCTTGTCCATCAGGGAGGCATGCTGCCTTCTGTCGTAGAGAAATAGACATGCTCCAGCTTGCCACTGCCAGATGGGGAATATATCATGGCTCGAGGCCCAGCTCTAGTAGCCTTCATATCTCCTCATTGTTCATCCTGATCCTACTTCTGCCCTTCCATTCTGCATCCATCCACACTTAACAAAGCAGCACACATCGTCACCCTGTAATACATATAGGAAATAAAAAATGGATACCAGGTAAAGAGTAGAGCTGACCTTTTTTGAAGTAATATGGATCCAAAGTAGGAGAGCTGATCTTTATGTGCCATTTCAGGGATAGGTAGCCACATTGCCCCGTACACTCGATAGGGGCATTTGTTTCCAATAAGGCACTAATCTGCATAATAGTGTAGACCGTAGAGTGTCATATATTGTCACATTATAGGCACAACACAAAGAGAAATAATGCTTAAAGCTAGCACACAAACAACCTACATAGAAAGAGAACCGATAACTGCAATAAGTAATGGGCGGGGATCACACAGTCTGTAATTCCCCCAAAATTATCTTGGAGCTCACTCCCCACATGTCTTACTTTACTCAACTCAACCCTGCCAGCAAGAATTAATGCCTCAAGAAACTAAGATCATTTTACGTATAGCTATTGAATAATAAAGCCTAGTAAAAGGTGGTATATTTCACGTCATCACCATGGTAGAACCGCAATCAGGTTGCACATAATTAAAGCAACACAACAATCAGTTTTGATATTGGATTTGGGGTTATAATCCTTTTATAAACCAGTGATTTAGATTGTACCTACACATGGTAAACTTTTTATTAAAATTCTACTGCTTTCAAACAACGATCTTTCATTCAAGTTGTTCATTCTTTTCTTGAATCATTTGAGCAAACATAGTTGATATAAAAGCATAGTAATATTGGCGTGAGCAAACATAGTTAATATAAAAATCCAGTCACAAACATTTTGACTAAAATAGTGCATCCATCATTCAAAGTAACTCATAAACGGAGCAAAGATATATTGCCAAGAGACAAAAATAACTTTTTCGAAAAAACTACAACAGAAAACACAAGCTACTTGTCCTTTGGATGCAACCTCGGACCATGGGTAGTGGTACCCCCCTCCTCTGAATACCATAGCTCTAACGTGAGCAAATATAAATGAAAAAATAATAGGAACAATGGCTAGAAAAAAATTTGAACGACATTACATTCCATTGCTATATATCACTAACTAATGTTTGTCCAGCCACATAAAAACTTCAAAACCTATGGCACCAACATTCATACATGCCATTATCCGGGGGCCTTGGGTCATTATGATGTATTGTTTGATTTATCTTACAACCCTCTTCCGGTATATGGAAAGGATGCATAAGGAACATTATTAGCTAACTGGTTATCAAGTATTTTCATTTATATTGCCATCCATGAGTATTTAGTAGTCACCACAATATGAATAATGAAATGATCATAAGAGGTTCATATATGTCAGAGTAGAGGTATCTGGACAACCGTTAGACATATAATCTAGTGTAAGGATGGGTATAATTGATTGGGAATCAACAATATACATGATCCCCTCAACTAACTTTAGGGTAGCTATGTGAATTCTGAAGTAAAAAAATCAGTAACACGGAAATAGAAGTAGAACAATAGTGAAAACCCGTACCAATCAGGTTCATTGGTGACAGATAAAATACCTCAGCGACATCAAAGGTGGGGTTTGCCGCACGAATCACTACCATGGATACCAGACTGTAGTGTGTGCCCCTTCGGGATCTTGGGTACCTTCCTATTCTTCCATCGGCTTTGGGTCCCTTGTTTGACTAAGCTGCGGGTTGATATGAAGAATGCATTAATTAATAAAAAAAATGTACTGAAAGTGATACAAATGCTACCAGCGCCTAGTGGCAGCTTGTTTTTCCCCTTTCTTTAGCTAGCAGAACTGTTTTATATCTATCCTCATCCTAATTACAACATTTTATCTACTGTTTCAAGTTTTATAGAAACCAAAAGGCCAAATGGACATGACCCGCTGCAATTAAATGTTGGCAACTACAGTTCTTCTGGTACCTAGAAACATGGATACGTTCAATCTAACAGTAGAAACAACATTTGTGATTGAAAAAATATCTAGTACTTACTGAAGCCCATAGGTACATAAAACAATCAGTAGATGGAACTGCATAAATTTCAAACCTGTTTTATGATTGACAAACAAAGGACACCTGCAAATCTGGATGGTAGTTGTAGAAAAACATGTAGCCGCTTCAGATCACCACTGTATTGGATCCTTGGCTGAAACCATATCATCCCAAAATTAGCAGCTCCAGATCATCTCCCAGATTCAATAAACCAAGAGTAAAACATGATGTGAGTGCTCAAGTTTGGTTGAATTGGAGTGAAGCAGAAGGGTGATGCATACCTAACATGTATCCATGTCTTGGAGTGCCAGTGGAATTTGCACTGTGGTTGGTTTCCTCAATACCTTGTGCGCCGGCTGGCAGGGATGGAGGGAGAGCAGGCCAAAAACTGCAAGAAATCCATAATACCTTGTGAGCCTGCTGGCAGGGATGGAGGGAGAGCAGGCAAAAACTGCAAGAAACACGCAAGCGCATGCCTACAAACATGAATAAATTGACTCTTTGAATATAAAGAAGCAGTTCATATGTGATCAAATAGAACATCGATTTTTCAAGCTCTTTCATGATATACAAACAAGATCTGTACATAAAAACAAATATTTCTGAAAAGCTACCATATGTACATATGCAATTTGCAACTATTTCTCAAAAGCAGACGAGAACCAATCACGACCAGATAGCAACCAATCTGATTGGTGGAGTAATATACTGCAGGTTCTGGCCAGAGTGGGGTAGACTACCATTTGCTTCCTATCCATTGAAATCTCCTACTCGTTGAGCAAAAACCAAGGGGTGAATCAATTCGATTCCAGCCCCGTGAACAATAGAATATCTAGATCCAACAAGAAAATAAAGAAAAAAGGCTTTACCTTCATCTGTCACCTCATGTGGAGTACCGACACTCTAGGCGACAAGACATCGCGTGGTGGCAGCTCCAGGAATATACGACGGTACTGCCGCGGGCCGCCGTTCCGCCGGCGGGATCGATGTCGAGGGCTCGACGTCGTGGTGCAGCAGCCCGTGCTCCTCCCGTCGGACGGGCTTGGCGTTGTGGCGCAGCAGGTCGGGGTCCTCCCGGCGAGCGCTGCAAAGGAGGAACTCCGTCCGCTGTCGTCGCCGCCTTCGCCGCCCTCATCTTGCCGCTGCACGATGAAGACGAACGTGGCTGGAGGAACCGGTCCCCAGCCGGCTGTCGCGCTTGACGATGAGAGTGGTGAATGCACGGGGAGGGGAGAGGGGTGGAGGAGAAGGAAGGTGGCGGCAGTGGGAGCTGGGAGGAGGAGGGGATTGGGCATGGGGAAGACCGGAAGAGGCAGGGGATTGGAGAGTTGGACTGCGCGACGTGATTGGGGGCTGTTGGCGAAAGGCCTACACTACCCCTGCAGATGGAGATATTTTCAAGGGGCTAATGTCACGTCTAACCAAACCAAATCCCACCCAGTGCGACTGACGAGCGGACTCGACCGAAGGTGGGACCCGCGAGCAGTCTCAGGCGGGTAAAACACAGCCGTTACATGGCTTCATCTAGCAGAAGGACAAACAGAAAAACGCCAACGCACTGTGAGAGCCAACCAACACCATCGCTCTCAGCTTAGAATGCACGGACGAGATGTGCTTGATAGGAAGATCCGACGGTGTAAAAGCTCAATTCGCTGTGAATCCCCCTATGGGGGGCATCGTTTATACCTTTAGATATGCCACTGGTCTCAGAAATTTGCCTTCGCCCGGCGTCGACTCCGTTCTCCCGTGTGAAACGGAACCAGGCTGCCGAGTGGAAAGAGGCCCAGTGGCCCGTACGCAGCCCAATGCCCACTTTCCTCGCTCCGGCATTCTACTACTGTAAAAAAAAACGGAAAAACAAATTCCTCACCGCAGCGCTCGCGGCCGCCTTTCGGCTTCCGAACTCCCTACCCCCTCCGCGGTTGCCGCTGGCGGCGCCCTCATTAGCCATTCCCCTCCGCCGGATTCAGCTTCGGGCAACGCCGGCGCCGCGTATGAGCCCTCGGAGGACTCGATCTATGCTGCTATCATAATGCCATTATTATGGCACAATCCCCTCAATTTTTGCAGGTACTGTCGCCCAGTGTATGTAATATTCCAAGTTCCCGTCATTTTTTGTCCAGTTAAATTTATCTCCTGTTTGCTATAATACTACTTGGCAGTTGGCATTGCCATTTCTTGAAGATTCTAGCGTGACTAAACAAGCTCTGCATCAGGACTGCTTGTGCCGACTAATTTGCCGCATGTAATCCACCAGATGGTGCTGGCTTATGTGGCGACTTTCCTTATACATCAATTTGAACCACATATATTCTTTTGCGTTGCGTATCGAGTGGTTCCCTTTTGATGGGGAGACTGGAGACATGAAAACGGTTTTCTAGAACAAAACACATGGCATTGTTGTTGTTTTCTTTAGATCAGCAGGTATCCTCATCCCCGGATCCTTTGATAAACTCAAAGAAACCTGATGGCTTCCCGCCAAAAAAAAAAAAAGATAAAAAAGAAACCTGACAGTAGGCAGACCTATAACATTGCTGTTATCATAACACTTGATGCCGATATGCAAGGAAACACCAGCCCATCATATTGTTCATCGGTTACAATTAAAACACAAAATGTGGCACATATTACAATAGGTTCTAGCGAATGCGCACAGCAGTTCGCTCTTTCATACTTGTGTACTTATGCCTATTGGCACATAATGTCAATATACTTTAGAAACATTGTGCATATCCCAATCTTTGCATCCCTTCATGTCAATACTCATTATGAATAGGCAGGATGGCCTTCTTCATCATCATATGCCATAAGAGCCTTCAGAATTTCATCCATTGTCGGCCTCTTGCTTCTGTCTCCAAGGCATGAAACAGCTATTCTCACCATTGCAGTAGCCTGCTCTGGATCAAAACACCCCTTCAGTTTGGCGTCCACCAGATCAGTGATACGCTCGGTAGCTAGCATATGTTTGGCCTCCTGGATAATGTCTGTAAACTCAACTCGTATTTGATCGACAATTACGCCACTTGAGACCCTAGTTCCAATCACAATCTCCAGAAGTACAACACCGTAGCTGTAAACATCAACCTTCGCATTGATCGGCATATTCAGCGCCCATTCTGGTGCCATGTAGCCCATTGTGCCTCTCATGTGGGTGAAATTGAAGCTAGCACTGTCTCGCTTTGCAAGCTTGGCTAGTCCAAAGTCTGCTATTTTGGCATCGAAATCTCGAGTTAGGAGTATGTTCTCTGGCTTCACGTCACAATGCACAATCCACTCAAGGCATTCATGATGAAGATAAGCAAGACCCCTTGCTGTGCCCAAGGCAATCTTGTATCTTTGGCTCCAGCCGAGCAAACTTTCAGTACTCTCACCAAAGAGGTACTTGTCCAGTGACTCATTCTCCACATACTCATATACCAATAGCCTATTTTTCCCTTCTGAGCAAAATCCCATCATCCTGACCAAATTTATGTGATTGATCCTTCCAATTAGAGTCACTTCTGCCCAGAATTCCTCTTCCCCCTGTTGAACATTTGCAAGTTTCTTTACTGCCACTATTCTTTTGTCCTCAAGTACTCCTCTATAAACAATTCCAGCACCCCTCTCCCTATCTCTTCTTTGAACTTTCCAGTTGCTTCCCTCAATTCTTTGTATGTAAACCGCCTGAACTGGTTTGCTATCATCTTGTATCCATCCACCATTGACTTGGGCATGTTACTGTTTTTGAAAAAAAGACACCACCCTGTCACAATAACAAGCAACTCTAGAGCTCCCAATATTGCAGCAAATACATAGAAGTATATCCACTTTATGGTGTCCTTCTTTATTCCATACATATTTTCTGATCCTAGCATGATCTCAGAACCGGGTCTGCATGTTAGGCTTTCTTGTTTGGAGATTGAGGATGCTGAACTGTTGAAACTCTTTGATACTTTAATGTAGTTATCTCCAAGAAAATATGGGTATTGCTGACCATTGTAGTTTAAGTATTTCATGTAACACCAACCAGCCCCACCCTGGTACGTGAACGATATACATAAGCTATCGTTCAGGCATATGTCCCAACATTCTTCTAATGACAGGTATTGCTTAGACCTCAGATCAAAGCCAAAGAAGTCTGCATGAGGTTGCTTTACAAATGTGAAGTCCTCATCTGGTTGCTTGCTACTAGTTGTGAATGTCGGTTTGCATCCCTTGTCCCAGTTTGTTGGATCAACCATGACATGTTCTGGAGGGCATCTACACTTAAGGCCTCCTGAATAGTCACAAAGACCATTCTTGCCACATAATCCGTGCACATAGCACATCTGTATTAAAGCCTGCCCTGTAACTACCCAGCTCCCTGTTGATGCATCCAGGCTGTACATTCTGAAATTGCCATCCTTATCAATTGTAATCCTCCTCTTGACCCCGAGGCCTGAATCTGAAGCCACTATCTTAAACCCATCACTTGACACAAAATTACCCTCCTCATCAAGAAATGCTACCCTGGTGTTGTTATATCTATTGCGCCCGTCAGCTAGTGGTGTACTGGCATATTGGCTTGGCCAGTAGATGCTTGTAATCTCCGGGCCATCATACAATAGGCGCAAGATATTGTAGCTGTCAAAATAGAGGTAACGGTAACCAGAGACTAACCTTGTGTCTTTCTTCAGGTTCTGCCTAGGGAGCAGGGTGTCTGTTGGTGAGTCAAAACTCTGCCACACAGTTTTGTTGCCAGAATCAATGATCACAAGGTTGCCCGTGTCGAGGAGGGAAACAATTGTGTTCTTGCCTGAAGATGTCTTGCTTTCCCATACCGTTGAGCCATTTGTATCTGTCAGGACCAGGTTTCCATCCTTGTTCAGCGATATCCTGGAGCCGTAAAGGTTCACCAGGGAACTGTAGCCATTCACCGTGGAGAAAGGATTCGCCGTCCAGACAACCGTTTTCACGGTGGTGTACCAGATGGCGAAAGTGAAAGCATTTGTTCCAACTTGATGGAAGCCACAAGAGAAGGTGGTATCTGGTGAGAGGAGAAAGATTCTATCATGATCTTGTGGTGTCATGGATGAGCCGGTGGTCATAGCCTGCCATGGGGAAGCACAAGAGCAAAACTGGAAGGAGAGTGATGAAAGAAGGCTTAGAAAGAGCACCGCAGCCATTTTTCTCCTTTCCGGCAAACTCTGCTTGGCCATGGAAGCTAGAGACTAGAAGGTAGCTTTAGGTTATGCTTCAACGTCTTGCTGCATAATTATAACACGATGTAAATTACCACATAGACCTGGCCTTGACCTATTGGAACTTAGTGTATACGCATGTACAGAGGGGGATTCCACGGTACTATAACTGTGTATACGCATGTACAGAGGGGGATTCCACGGTACTATAACTGTTTATTTTTCTATTTTAATTTGTTTTGTGCAAACCAGTTGGTTATTGTTTGTATTTCTCTTGCATGTCAAAACTATACAAAAAACCTAAAGAAGTCAATACCGCGTGTACATTGAATGCATCCACATTCGCACCATCGAGAATCAGTATTGAACTACTAGTGGAATGTGAGTCAATGCTAAAGTCGTTCACCAAAAAAGATGCTACCCGCCAGAGTAGATGCCTCTAATCAATGTACTAGTAATGACTAAAAATAAGTTTAATAGTAGAGCCAACCGTTGGCTATAAGCTAAATGCTATATCATCTATAGTCAACCTAGATGGTCTAAAGGCTCCCTAAGAGCAAGTACAATAGAGTCCAGTCAGCTGACTATAAGACATTAAATAATATATTTTAGATGAGTTGAAGGAGAGAGAAGAGGAGAGAGAAGGGAGGTGGGCTACTATGCAATAGCCAGCTCTTGCACGTGCTCCTAGGCACCTTGTCAGAGTGAAATGTGGGCCATATATTAGTAAAGTACTACATTCTTATAGCCAATTATTGTACATGTTAGCTATATGATGACTACAAATGATATGACATCTTGTTATAGCCAACATTTGGCTATACTATTGGAATTGCTCTAAGAGCAAGTACAATAGAGTCCAGTCAGCTGACTATAAGATATTAAATAATATATTTTAGATGAGTTGGAGGAGAGAGAAGAGGAGAGAGAAGGGAGGTGGGCTACTATGCAATAACCAGCTCTTGCACGTGCTCCTAGACACCTTGTCAGAGTGAAAGGTGGGCCATATATTAGTAAAGTACTACATTCTTATAGCCAACTATTGTACATGTTAGCTATATGATGACTACAAATGATATGACATCTTGTTATAGCCAACAGTTGGCTATACTATTGGAATTGCTCTAAAGAGCTATGAGGTGCGTAAAAAAACGCGCCTAACCGGGCCCCCAAATTGTATTTTGGTGCCGACGTGGCCCAACAACTTATCCAGCACCCCCAGGAAAAACCCAACCCACATGGAGGCTAGCGTGAGCGTCGGATGAGCGCAAGTTGGAGAGAAACAGGGCAGGAAGAGGGCGTGCGAACCGGTCGGTCGTCGTAGGCCAACTTAGTCAGCGGTTGCAGACCAGTCATCTTCCTCCTCGCATGCTCGTCTTCAGCGCCTACTCGCCCTACTCGTCCCCCTCCCCTCTCCCCCCGTCCTGGCAACGGTGAAGTAGGAGCCGGACGAGCGGCCCCGCTTGTGTGCGGGCGGCATCATTGTAATACGTGGCCGGCGCACGCCTTTCCTTCCCCGTGGCCGCCTGCAGCCTAAGCACGAGATGCGCGAGTGGACACCGCCGCCAGAGTACAAGTCGGCGGCGCTCCAACTTAAAGGTGGAAGAGGACCTGGAGGAGTTCCCAAGCCAACGGATCACCGAGCAGGCCTCGTTCCAGGAAACGGACGAGTTCATCGAGTAGTGGTCCGCGGCGGAGCACCGCCTCGAGGAGGCCGAGTGTGCACGCCGCTTCGGCCTGTTCATTGACCTGGATGATGACAGCGACGCCGGGCCGTCGAACAGGCACCGCGAACGCAGGGATGACGACCAGGGCTGCAGCAATTTCGCGTCGCCGAAGCAGGAGCCCGACGACAACGAGCAGGACTACGCGACGGCGATGTACCATCACCTAGGCTTTGGTCGTGGCCAGTTTTAGGGTTTCTTTTTAAAATTGCCAAACTTTGTATGAGATCATCCGGACTATCCATAAAATCGCTTGTTTTTTACCAAATTTAAATTTTGAATTTTTATGGGGGCACGGCTAGAAGTTAACCGGCCCCATTCTCAAATTCTAGCCGATAACACTCGTACGGTCCAAAATACGGTTCCACCTGACGCCCTATAGAAGGTACGAGTGGAGATGCTCTTAGAGCATCTCCAGTCGCGTCCCCCAAAGCGATTTGGGGCGCGCCGGACAAAAAAACGTTCCCAGCCGCGCGCCCCAAAGGCCCTTTTTGTCCGGCGCGGCCCGATACGGTGTCCGGCGTCCCGAGCCCGTCCCCGCCCCACGGGGACGCTCCGGGCACGCCGGACACAACAAAATGAGAGCGAGGAGGCGCGGGGACGACCCGTCGGCGGCTCGGACGCTCAAGCCGCCACATACGTAGCGACGGTGCGGTTGCCGGGAAGCGGAACCGTCGCATTGGCAGCCGCGTCGACGACGCGCCAACCCCGCCGGAATGGAGCGCCGACTCCTCGGAAGAGCAACCGCTGCTCTCTTCGACTTCTGCGCCGCCATTCATCCGCGCTCCAATAAGACCCGTACGTACGCCGTACGCACGCCACCATTCATCCAAGCCTTCATCCGACACCTCCGAGCGACGATGAGCTACATCTCCCAGCTCCCGTCCGACACCTCCGGCGAGGAAAGCCCGCTGGCTGGCGCCATTGGTGGGAGAGAGCCGGGACGCCGAGCAGCGGTGACGATTCCCCGCCGCCAGTTGACAGCGAGGAGGAATGGCTGGGCTGGGAGGAGGACGCGGAGGAAGAAGAGAGCGAGGACGCGGCGGCGGCGGTGGCCCGTGCGAAGGCGAAGGCGGCCAAGGCCAAGGCCAAGGCCAAGGCCAAGGCAAAGGCGCAGCCGATGAGCACCGCCGACGACGAGGAGGACTCCGACGCGTCGGGCGCCGACACCGCCTCTTCGGAAGAGGTGACGAGCAGGAAGCGCCACCGCGATGACGACGACGAGGCGGTGCCATCAGCGAAGAAGAAGTAGATAGTTTATATGTATTTAATTATATTTTTCCGAAGTTTTATATATAATTTGTTTATGTTCAACCGATTTGAATATTAGTAAATAGTTTTTTCTAGCCAAAAAAAGTACTTTTAATGTTTGGGGGCGGCGTTTGGGGGACGCGGCTGGGGAGCGACGTCCCCAAAGGCAACACGAACAAAACACGTCCCCCAAACGCTCGATCCGGCGCGCTTTGGGGGACGGTTTGGGGGACGCGGCTGGAGATGCTCTTAGAAAGTTAAATCAAAGACTAAAGAGACTAGTAGCTAAGACTAGAGAGACTAGAGAGTATTTAGTCCCAGTGTAAAGCCGAGGGCAGCACATGGTTTCTGAAAAGGGCATACACACGGTTTCAACGGGTTGGACCAGACCCGATTTTCAACAGTGTTAAGAAGTTTCTTTTCATGCTGCTCCTGTGTCCTGTCAGTTAATGGATTGTTCTTATTACGCGGTGTTCATAGGAACTTGCCGCCACCAAGTCATGCGTGGACCACGCAAGACTCGATGTGATTAAGGTTTATAATATTGTAACCTCTTGGTGAATGTCTAGATGGTTACTTCTGGTTTATAAGTAGTGGAGTATATAATTTTTGTGATATGTAATTTATATTTCGTTGATTTAATTTATAATCATTTTTCTTGAACTACGTGCAACCTTCATAAACTCGTTTGAAGGAAATACTTATTTTGTATGTAAAAAAACACTCAGACAGCTTGACAACGTGTTTGCACACACCATGCAACTACCACGCTAAACTTGCTCGCACCCAAGCATGAGAGCATCTTCGGCCGCGACCCCCAAAGATTTTTGGGGCGCGGCGGCTCCAAATATCCTTTTCATCCAGCACGGTTTAATATGGTGTCCGGCGCTCTGTGCCTATCTCTGGTCCACAGGGGACGCTCCGGGTATGCCGGACACATCGAGAAGCGAGGCGGGGAGTGGCGGGCCCGACGTGTCATTGACACGGAAGTCTTCGCCTACTTCTGGTCAACCGACGTTAATGGCGTCCAGCTTTCCCAGGCGACGCAGTGAAGCGTCTCGACGTGCATGGCCGCGTGGCCATCCGCCGGCGTTAATTGCGGCCAACGCCCCGCTGCCGCCTCGCCTACCGCCGATGTACAATAAAGAGCACCCTCTCGTTTCTCTCGCCACGTTTCACATTCCAATCTCGCCGCACCTCCTTCCTTCCTCTCGCCTCAGCGCCAATGTCGTCCTCCCACAAGAACATCCTCGCGGCGAACGACTTCGGGCGCGGCAGCCTCACGGTGGCGGAGGCGTGGGCGCTGTACCACGCGCGGTACCCTGTCCCGCCGGACATGCGCCTACCAAGCAGCGGCGGCTGGAGGATGGCTGTCAACGGGATCGACATCCCGCCGCTGCCAAGAACCGATCGCTGGAGGGATGCGATCAAGATCCAGCGCGCTCGCCTCAGCGCCACCGCCGATCCCACCTGGGCGGCTGGGCCCCCACCAACAACGATGACTGGTGGGCGGACTTCTTCCAGGCGCAGTACGACGCTTACATGAACAGCACCGACGGTCTCGTCGGCCGAAGGGACACGTGGAACAAGGA
>NC_061513.1:144420732-144448031 GCF_022539505.1 Lolium rigidum | reverse complement strand
GGGGCGTGTCCTTTTCTGGGGCATTCCCGGGGGCACCCTCTCGGCTGGCGTCGACAGCATCCACAGGGGCGCCGCAAGGTTGGAGATGATAGCTTCTCCGCCGCCATCTCCTCCGGCCGAAGCGCGCTGGCAACCGAGGAGGACGTACTCGTCCTCCTCGAACTCTTCTTCTTCGGGGCCGGCGCGATCGACGCCTTCCTCGCACCGCGCCACGTTGTACAGTGTGCCGAAGCGCGAGGTGAAGGAGGATCCCGAGTACGCGACGCCGCCCGCGATTCGGAGGTGCGGCGACAACAGCATCACCATCCACGAACCAGCGCGACATATATATATCATGTACCATATTCTTAAGTATTTATTCTGATCCAACTTGTATGCAAGAGCATGTGTGAAAAGAAGTGTGTATTAGATGGAGTAGCATGGTGGTAGTGATTGAATAGTGACAACGAATTCAAGATCTACTATGATATTTACCTTTTTTTGTTGCCTCACTAGAGATAAAGTGAATTCATGTTGTAATTCAAACATTATGTTAAATTATTTAAGGCTATAATATATTGATTCTTAATTCAACAGTGCTTGGAGTTTTCCCGTTCTTGAGGAGTACTACCTCCATCCCAAATCTTAATTCTTATGTATTTTTTTAAAAGTCAAACCAAGTAAAGTTTGACTAAAACTTTTAGAAGAACCTATCAGTAAATATGATATTTTGTAGATATCATATGAAAATATATTTCATTATCTATCTAGTGATATTGATTATGTATTTTGGATGTTAATTATTTTTGGTAAAAAATGGTCAAACTTGACATAGTTTGACTTTCTATAAATAATACAAGCCTTAAGCTTTGGGATGGAGGTTGTATAAGAGAGATGTGTTGCATCATCTCTGTGTTAGGACATAATGCCCATATGAATGCTTATCAAACACATGTATTATGTCTTTGATTAATTGTTGTGTCCACTACAACTTTAAAAAGAGAGTAGATAAGTGAACCCATGAACATGATCCATTTTAAATCATAAGAAACACCTTTCCATCACAATTATCACTCTTTATAATTTCTGCTATTAATTAGTCCGAAAATACAAAAAATACTTTCTCCACTTGCAAACACACAAAACCCGAAAACCACTATCCTTTTACTGCTTTTTATTTTGCTTGCTTAGTTTATTTACTTTACTTTACTCTAGTTATATTTATATTTCCTATTACTCATACGAAACAATGTGCTTCACAACCACACGGTAGAGTTGGGGACACAAAACAAAAACTTTGCTTTGCAGGTTACTAGAAGAGGAAAAGGAGAAATAACATCTTTATCAATTCGCCTCGAGTCACCCTTGTGAGGAAAATACATTGCTACAACACTCTGCAGTTGGATTTCCAATGAGTTGGTACACACTGAGTTGTTGCCATCACTAACCCGAACCATTGACGAGCTACAGAAAAACGCATCCGTGGTAGCTCGTCAACTGGTCTTCTCGTTGCGTACCAATGAGCGCAAAATAAAAATACGTCGTTGTTTCTTCCTTCGGCGTCTGACCTAGGATGCAAAAAAAGCGGTGATAGCGGACTATTTCTGGGCATCATGGGTGCATGACAAAACAACGACAGTAGAAATGGTCCGTTGCTTGTTTTTCTCGAAAACTAGTGACATACTTACTTTGCTCGATTGTCCCTGGTCATATATAGAATGATGACGAGCTTATATAATGATGTGTTTTTTCGTTCATATGGTTAGTCACGACGTTCATATTATCTGCTTCGTCAAACAGACATGATCTATCATTGTTGGGTGGTAAACGAACATACGTCGTTGGTAGTTTTGACGTTCTTACTATGTACTTCATCAAACAGACAAGATCTATAATTGAAAGGCGGTAAGAGAACATCCGTCACTCGTAGTTTTGGTGAGAACATTCTATTTATCACATGTGATATGCTTATGAAAATGATGTATCAAGGATTTCTCGGTTGAGTGCAACAATATAGAAATCAGATAAGAGAATAAAATAAATTAAATACACTCCATTAGATAATCGTAACACACACACCAGCCTCGGATATCATATAGATAGATGTCATACCAACATCCAACAAATTTTTGCATCATCCGCAAAAATAAACACACATAACTTTCATCATTGTTGCATCAACAACCATAAAAAATGCCACAAACATAGGAAGATTACTAAACAGAGTTTAGATGACCAACATAAAAGAACACTAATCCGTAACCAACAACAAATTAAATAAGTAACATCTTGTATGCCTTGTGCTTCTTCAAAGGATGGGCCTTGCATTCGTTGATAATCCCCTCATATGGTACCAGGGAATGTTCTTCACATACATGACTGAGGATTTTGTGTTGTGCCCTAACATTGGGCCTCTTGTTGTTGTCAATTGTTATGCGTTCGACATGCTACTTGCCTTTTTTCGATCCATTTCGTTTAATATTACATTGTTAGTGTTGACGGGCGTTGCTGGCAGATGGGTCTCCGATATCAGCCTCTCCCTACTTCACTGTAGCTACATAAAAATAGAAAATATATGTTAAATAATAAGGTTTCGAATGCAAGCCTTTGCTCGTGCTGACTAAACTGGGTTGTTTCACACCGCGGCAACAACTTGATGCTCTTAGTTTCTACGAAATATGTTTTTAACTAACAAGCCTATTTAAGTATATGTTGGGTTCGAAACTATGCGGTCACACACACTTAGCGCTCGATGTCACTAGGGTAGTAAACTAGTAATGAGATATGATGGTCATATCAAAATGCGACTTAGATTCTCAGTTGAGATCCAAGACATCACTAGGAGCTTCAGAACGGTCCGTAGATAAAGTTTCTTATATGGGGAGTCATTTTTAGGGTTCTGAAAAAGTTGGAGAATTTTTAAGTATTGTATAGGAGTATTCTAGAAGGTTTCAGAGGGCCATCAGCAGTCCACTTGTCCCGAGGAGGGCCACATGGATCGATGGGGGTACGGCCAGGCCCACCAGCCCAATAGGGATAAGAATAAATCCCTTAAAAGTAGGGGGCAAACATGAGGGGAAAGTTGCACGCCACCACCCCTTGGCTTGCAACGCAAAATAGAATTTGGACCGCAGAATGATTGTTGGAAAAGTAAGGGTGGCCAAATTGCGGGCTATGCCCATTATGCAAGGAAACTTTGGAGTCGATCGCACACATATTCGTTAATTATCGGTACACCATTCGTCTTTAGAGCTCTATTAAGGATTTGCAAGCCATTTAGGATATCCATCCGGAACAATGGCAAGGGGATGATCACACAACTGTAAGTTGGTGGACGAAGATGATGGTTGGACAGATCCCCACCTTGCTCACTTCTTGGGAGGTTTTAAATGAGCGTAATGCGAGGGTCTTTCATAATAAGCATGCACAATCCGTTTCTAAGTTATCACGGGTGCTAAGCAATTGGACGAAATGATGCTGGTAGAGTAGGCTTTTGTAATAATACTTGTGACTTTCTTGTCAAACTCCTACTTAACTAAGAGGAAGGGAAGAAGGATTTTGGATAGAGGAGTCTAGACATTTTTTTTTCTGATTGTTGGAGGTGATACTGATATGTCAGGGAGTATGCCCTTTTATGTATCCAGTGCGGGTCTTTCAGTGGTTCATGTCCATTTCGTGACCAATATTATTATTATTATTATTATTATTATTATTATTATTATTATTATTATTATTATTATTATTATTATTATTATTATTATTATTATTATCTACTCCCTCCGTTCCGTAACAACAATGATCTTAACTCTGGATAGTTACATACTAGACAGCTCTCATTTCCCCCCTCCCCACCTCTCTCCTCGCTACAGTAGTTGGGTAGGTTTTCTCCTGCTCCGGGCTGGGCCAAGGCCCTCGTCGGCGGCCATGCCGCCGGGGAGTGGCTGAGGCGACGCCCTGCTCGTCGTGCTGTACATACTAGGTCTAGGGTTAGTAGTTGGTCCTTCGTGGCGTCTGGGAGTAGAGCTCCAGATCTGGCCACAGATCTTGCTGGCCAGATCTGGTGCATCCTGAGGCCGAGCTTCTTCACCGTCTTGCGCTGGTGGCGAGCGCAACCGTCGACGGAGAAGATCATCCCAGGGATCTCCGACAATAAGGCCTTTGAGTCCAGCTGCTGCATCTTACGCATGCTTCCAAGGTGGAAGGATGAGATGCAGAGCCTGGACGAGTCTGCCCTGGTTCGTCAGCACCACCATCCTCTCCGCCTGTCTCCTCCTCAGATCCGTGGCAGGTTTCTTGGGCATCTATGGCAGGTTATTTTCTTTCAAGTGGTGCTGCCGTGCCTTTTCTCTTCTAGTCCAACTGCTGTCTCTGTTTTGCTTCGATTTCTTGGGCGCCGTGGTGGTGATACTGATCGAGGAGGCCACTGCAGTTGTTGTGACTGGAGGGATTTGAAGTTTTGGAGCCATATCATCTTGGAGCTTCTTCTCAGCGACCAAGTTCTGGAAGCTGAAGTCTTTGGCTACAAAGAGCCATATCAAGCCGGACTTGTTCTCCGGCGAAATATCAACCTCCGATGGGAGGTCCTTTTGGAGTTCAGGCGCTGAGGGCTTAGTCAGACTGGAGACAAGTGGTTCTGTCCCCGTCTCCAGCCATGGCTGCAGCGAGCTGAGCTCATGTGGCACCCCCGGGATCAGGGTTAGACAAATACCAGATCTTCGTCTGACATAAGCCTAACCTAGAGCTTGAGAGACTACAGTGAGAGAATCGGTAACACAACAGTGACTCTACGACTCAAAAAGGTAATACAAGCTCATAACCGAGCGAAGAACCAAAGTATTACAAGCAGAGGTCACTGACCTGACAGACATCAATCAACGGAAGCAAAGTTATGCTATTAGACATAGCAAGATAGCAAAAGGCCTAAGAGGCCAGGAGTATAACGGCGACGTCCCGGCCCATAGATTTCAGGCTGCCACCGGGAACCCCAAGCTACTCGTCGATGTCGACTAGAAACCACCATCTCGTTGGAGCGACTTCTTCTGAAACAAAAGCATGCAAAGCTGAGTACAGGGACTCAGCAAGACTTAGTACAACCTTTTAGCAAAGCTGGTATGCGGGCTTTCTGTAGAGCTTCTTTTGCGTAAAGCTAGTTTTCCTTTGTTAAACAAGAGGGGAGAAGAAGCTCGACTACTCAGAACCTTTTAAAAGAGGATAAGAGAGTGATATCTCTAGCTCTACTGATCATCATATTGTATCCACCAATCTTCATCATCTCGAAACACTATCCTCGGATCACCCCCTCAGCACCCGGAGAAGGTATCCGTAAGCACACATTGTTTACCAAGTTTTACGATTAGATTAAAGTTGTCTATGGTCACAGAATCCATTCCCAAGTCGTCCGTAACCGTGGACACGGCTTTTCGAAAAGATTTAACCCTGCAGGGGTGCACAACTTTACCCACACGTGCAAACCGATTCTTAGTGCCAGACATTAGCTCTCTTCCTTGGAAACCCGGCAGAGAGTGGTTGACCACGACCTTTACCTTGCTGTCGCCGAGATCATGAGTCACGCGCTAAGGATTATTCCGCCATAACGGGTCAAGTCCCGAAGTCGGTCCTTAACGATGTGAGGCGAGGTGGGTTTCCCCAGAGGCCGTAACCCCCAGCCACCACGGCCACGCTTACATACCTGTTATGTACCTTTACCCCCAAGAAAAATGCAATGCATATGACCAGGTAACGCGCAAACTATGTGACTCATGGAATCTACTAGGCAAGTTAGTGAGTCGAGAGGGTACCATAATAGGGCCTCGTGTGGTTGTACGCTCGGTCTTGGTTCAAGAGGCGAGAACTCGGTTCCTAGGGTCGGCGAAACGAAACAACCCACCACATCCCAATGTGGCCTCTCGTCCGAGCCTTTAATCATGTTTATCATCATCTCTATACTTACCTCGTCAACTCTGTCATGATAGATTCATTTCATTGTAAGGCTCCAGTCCGAAGACCGGAGTAATAGCGTAACAAACTAAGCATGGCTAAGCATAAAGAGATAAAGGCTCTCGCGACGCACACATGCCAAACCTAGTTATGCTAGGAGCAGTGGATCAGGTATTTGAGGCTACAAGGGTGGAACATGCAATAGATAGGATATAACTCTACCTATCGATAAAAAGATAGTTGAATCGTGTGCAGTATGTAGGAACCAGAATTAAAAGCATTTAGAAAACATATATGAACCAGGCTAGGGCTTGCCTTTGTCCCTGACAAAGAATATGGATCTTCATAGATCTTGTGCTTGACTTGTTCGTCGGAGGATAGGAATTGATCATTAGTGTTGTTGATCTTCATCGTCTCGGACTCGTGATCTATCGATCGCGAAGAAGCAAATACTATAAAGAGAGAAATAACAATCAACACATGGCATCAATGCAATGCGCATACAAGTATGAATGATATGTCATATTAAAGGAATTAAGTAAACCCTAGGTGCATCATCAGATTAAAGGGGTTCCGGCATCGGACCCCGACATATGGGAGGGGTTAAATTAGGATTTCACTACTTATGCAGTTTTAATTGTTGCAATGATGCATGAATTACATCTAAACTTGTAGAGAATGTTTTTCTGAACATTTTAATATATTATACATATTTTTCTAATTTAAAATGAATTAGTTATGAATTAAAGAAGATTTAATCAGTTTCTGGAATTTCTGGAAAATAATAAAAGTATGACAAGTTGGACCCACTGTCAGCATTTTAATATTTTAGAAATGATTAAAATCCTGACAGGCAGACCCCACATGTCATATAAATAATTAAAACAGAAAATAACAGAAAATAGAAAAAGAAAAGGCCGGCCGACGTCATAAGGACGTCAGCGCGACGTCAGCCATGGCCATGGCCGGCCAGGTCGGGCTCGGCCTCGACGCCAGAGGGCTCGGGAGGAGGCGCGGATAGGCGCGTTGGACGCGCGACGTCCACACGAACCAGAAGAGGGCGGCGCCGCCCTCCAATGGTCGCCGGAGACACGCCAGCATCCATGTCCGACGGAGGCGCGGGCAGGCTCACGTCGCCGGAGCTTTACGCGACGACCTAGGGCGAGCGGCGGGTACCAGGAGGGGCGCCAGCTCACCTTGGAGCTGTTGGTGAAGACGGCGTGGCCGGAGGTGGCCTGCAACGGCGGCGAGCGGCGGAGGTCTGAGCCACGGGCTCCGTCCGATTGGCGCGCTAGAGAGCTTCCCGGCGGCTGCCGCTTAGCGGAGGAGGAAGAGGGCGTCAAGGCGGAGCTCCTGGCGGTGTCGGCCGAGCGCGGGGACGAGCGGAGCGGCGGCGAGGTTCGTCGGCCGGCTAGGGTTTGGGCCGCGCGCGCTTAGAGAGGAGGAGAAAAGGGGGGAGGCGAAATGGGGGTTCTCCCCTGGTCGGCGGCGACCTTTATATGCGGCCAGGGGGCGGCGGGGCCATCCAGGCCGCCGGCGCCATCGACGGCCGCGGCCTGCCTGCGTGCGAGGAAGAAGACAGGGGGGGGGTTGCAGAAAACCCCCTGGATTTTAGGGTTTTCTCAGGAACTTTTAAAACAAGGTGGATTTTGATGATTTTTGGGGTATTTTGACCCAAATTTTAAGGGGATTTTTGCACAAATTTTTAAATAGAGCAAACAACCACATGGGCAACATTGTTGCAAACCTTTTTAGTGCAAAAATTTCACAAATCAAATGCGAGATGCATGCATGCTTATGAACAACTTAGCAACAATATTGGATTAACAAACATGGGATGTTACAGCTCCCAGCTCCGCAGAGGGGAAGAGAAGGGACCTGATTGCTTTTCTAATGTTTTTAGTAGGGTCTTTTCTACAAATGCCAGGGATCCATATGTAATTTCTGTATTTTATGGGGTCCTTTGTAATAGTTTTGTACTCTCTCTGTTATTGGAATGAAAAGGTTCTGGCCCCTTCGGGGGGCTCCGCTTTAAAAAAAAAAAGATAGTTACATACTGCTTTGAGCATCTGCTCGTGCGAAGCGAAGGGTCACCGAGAATCTGCACTATACTGCTTTTGACTTGGGATGTTGGCTGCCTCCTCGGACCTCGGGTCATTAAGAGATAGACGAGGTTGATCAACCGCTCATTACGTGTAAGTTCCCTCCAGCTTTTCCATTTTTTTTCGTAGGCATGAAATTGCCATTGGTCTCACACATTTGACTTCGCTAAGCAGCCGGCATCGACTCCGTTCTCCCGTGTTAAATGGAACCCAGCCGAATGCCCACTTTCCTCGCTCCGGCGCATGAATCAACACCGCAGCGCTCGCCGTCGCCTTTCCGCTTCCGAACTCCGTGCCCTCCCTTCCGCGGCTGCCGCTGGCGGCGCCCTCATCAGCCGTTCCGCTCTGCCAGATTCACCTTCGGCCAACGCTGGCGCGGCGTATGAGCCCTTTGAGGGTTTGCAGAAAACCCCCTGGATTTTAGGGTTTTCTCAGGAACTTTTAAAACAAGGTGGATTTTGATGATTTTTGGGGTATTTTGACCCAAATTTTAAGGGGATTTTTGCACAAATTTTTAAATAGAGCAAACAACCACATGGGCAACATTGTTGCAAACCTTTTTAGTGTAAAAATTTCACAAATCAAATGCAGATGCATGCATGCTTATGAACAACTTAGCAACAATATTGGATTAACAAACATGGGATGTTACAGCTCCCAGCTCCGCAGAGGGGAAGAGAAGGGACCTGATTGCTTTTCTAATGTTTTTAGTAGGGTCTTTTCTACAAATGCCAGGGATCCATATGTAATTTCTGTATTTTATGGGGTCCTTTGTAATAGTTCTGTACTCTCTCTGTTATTGGAATGAAAAGGTTCTGGCCCCTTCGGGGGGCTACGCTGTTAAAAAAAAGATAGTTACATACTGCTTTGAGCATCTGCTCGTGCGAAGCGAAGGGTCACCGAGAATCTGCACTATACTGCTTTTGACTTGTGATGTTGGCTGCCTCCTCAGACCTCAGGTCATTAAGAGATAGACAGGTTGATCAACTGCTCATTCTGTGTAAGTTCCCTCCAGCTTTTCCATTTTTTTTCGTAGGCATGAAATTGCCATTGGTCTCACACATTTGACTTCGCTAAGCAGCCGGCATCGACTCCGTTCTCCCGTGTTAAACGGAACCCAGCCGAATGCCCACTTTCCTCGCTCCGGCGCATGAATCAACACCGCAGCGCTCGCCGCCGCCTTTCCGCTTCCGAACTCCGTGCCCTCCCTTCCGCGGCTGCCGCTGGCGGCGCCCTCATCAGCCGTTCCGCTCTGCCAGATTCACCTTCGGCCAACGCTGGCGCGGCGTATGAGCCCTTTGAGGACTCGATCTATCCTGTTGCCATTATGGCACAATCCCGTCAATTTTCGCAGGTAGTGTCCCCCAGTGTATGTAATATTCCAAGTTCCCGTCATTTTTTTGTCCGGTTAAATTTATCTCATGTTTGCTATAATACTACTCCCTCCGGTCGAATTTAATCGACGCGGAGGGAAGCCTGTGCATGCGTATTGTTGAGTGATGCCTGCGTCAATTTATTCTGTTCAGAGGTAGTACTTGGCAATTGGCATTGCCATTTCTTGAAGATTCTAGAGCGACTAAAGCCAAGGTAACAAACAAGCTCTGCATCAGGACTGCTTGTGCAGACTAATTTCCATCAGGAGGTGCTGGCTTACGAGGCGACTTTTATTACATCAATGTGCAACACATGTATTCTTTTGCTTGGCGTATCTAGTGGTTCCCTTTTGATGGCGAGACAAAGCAAATAACATTGTTGCTGGATCATCATCCCCGATTCCATTGATAAACATAACGAAACCTGGCGGTAGGCAAGTCTATAACATTGCTGCTATGAAAACACTTGATGCTGATATGTAACGAAGTAACAGTGAGAAATCCATCATACTGTTTATTTGTTGCATTTAAAACACTATTAGCATATAACATCAACATAGTTTACAAATTTCAACCCTCATGCACTAGCCAATGCAACCAAAAGTATGAACTAATGGAAAGCCTATGTACATGGACGGAGGGGCACAAACAATTTTAGGATAAATTACACCACATGACTCAAACTCGACGCCTTGGCTCGGATACCTTGTCAAGCTCCATGCACTAGCCAACACAACCAAAAACCCGAACTGATAAAAGGGCTGGTGCAATCCACTTATATACATCAACAACAAACAGTGTGCATATCCCAGTCTTTGCATCCCTTCATGTCAATACTTAATATGCATAGGCAGGATGGTCGTCTTCATCATCATATGCCATAAGAGCCTTCATGCTTTTGTCCATTGTAGGCCTCTTGCTTCTGTCTCCAAGGCACGAAACAGCTATTCTCACCATTGCAATAGCCTGCTCTGGATCAAAACACCCCTTCAGTTTGCCGTCCACTAGATCAGTGATACGCTCGGTAGCCAGGATCTGTTTAGCCTTCTCGATAAAGTCTGGAAACTCAACTTGTGTTTCATCGACAATTATGCCACTTGAAACCCTAGTTCCAGTCACAATCTCTAGAAGCACAACGCCATAGCTGTAAACATCGACCTTCGCATTGATCGGCATATTCAGCGCCCATTCTGGTGCCATGTAGCCCATTGTGCCGCTCATGTGGGTGAAATTGAAGCTAGAACTATCTCGCTTTGCAAGCTTGGCTAATCCAAAGTCTGCTATTTTGGCATCGAAATTTCGAGTTAGGAGTATGTTCTCTGGCTTCACGTCACAAAGGACAATCCACTCAAGGCATTCATGATGAAGATAAGCAAGACCCCTTGCTGTGCCCAAGGCAATCTTGTATCTTTGCCTCCAGCCGAGCAGACTTTCAGTAATTCTCTCACCAAAGAGGTACTTGTCTAGTGACCCATTCTCCACATACTCATATACTAATAGCCTGTTTTTCCCTTCTGAGCAAAATCCCATCATCCTGACCAAATTCATGTGATTGATCCTTCCAATTAGAGTCACTTCTGCCCAAAATTCCTGCTCTCCCTGCTCAACATCTGAAAGTTTCTTTACTGCCACTAATCTCTTATCTTCAAGTACTCCTCTATAAACAATTCCAGTGCCTCCTCTCCCAATCTCTTCTTTGAACTTTCCAGTTGCTTCCCTCAATTCTCTGTATGTAAACCGCCTGAAATGGCTTGTTATCATCTTGTATCCATCCTCCATTGACTTGGGCATGTTACTATTTCTGAAAAAAACACACCACCCTGTCACAATAACAAGAACCTCTAGAGCTCCCAATATTGCAGTAAAGACATAGAAGTATATCCACTTTATGTTGTCCCTCTTTATTCCATACATATTTTCTTGTTTGGAGATTGAGAATGCTGAACTGTTGAAACTCTTCGGTACTTTCATGTAGTTGTCGCCAAGGAAATACGGGTATACCTGACCATTGTAGAGTATGTCTTTAGTGTAACACCAACCATCCCCGCCAATGTATGTGAAAGATATGCATGAGTCGATGTTCAAACAAATGTTCCAACATGCTTCAAACGAGATGGATTTGTTAGAGCCTAGATCAAAGCCATAGAAGTCTGCATGAGGTTGCTTAACAAATGTGAAGTCCTCAGGTGGTTGCTTGCTACTAATTGTGAATGTCGGTTTGCATCCCTTGTTCCAATCTGTTGGATCAACCATTACATGTTCTGGAGGACATCTACATTTAAGGCCTTCTGAGTAGTCACAAAGACCATTCTTACCGCATAATCCGTGCACATAGCACATCTGTATTACAGCCTGCCCCGTGATCACCCAACTCCATGTCGATGCATCCAAGCTGTACATTCTGAAATTGCCATCTTTATCAATTGTAATCCTCCTCTTGACGCCGGGGCCTGAATCTGAAGCCACTATCTTAAACCCATCACTTGACACAAAATTACCCTCGTCATCGAGAAATGCTACCCTGGTGCTGTTATATCTATTGCGTCCGTTTGCCAGTGCATTGTAATCTAACCTTGGCCAGTAGATGCTTGTGATCTCTTGGCCATCATACAATAGGCGCAAGATGTTGTCGTTGTCAAAATAGAGGTAATGGTAACCAGAGACTAACCTTGTGTCTTTCTTCAAGTTCTGCCTAGGGAGCAGGGTGTCTGTTGGTGAGTCAAAGCTCTGCCACACAGTTTTGTTGCCAGAATCAATGATTACAAGGTTGCCAGTGTTTAGGAGGGAAACAATTGTGTGCTTGCCTGAAGATGTCTTGCTTTCCCATACTGTCGAGCCATTGGTATCTGTCAGGACCAGGTTTCCATCCTTATTCAGCGATATCCTGGATCCGTAAAGGTTCACTGGGGAACTGTAGCCATTCACAGTCGAGTAGGGATTTGCCGTCCAGACAACCGTTTTCACGGTGGTGTACCAGATGGCGAAATTGAAAGCATTAGTTCCAACTCGATGGAAGCCACAAGAGAAGGTGCTATCTGGTGAGAGAAGGAAGATTCTTTCATGATTTTCTGGTGTCATGTATGATCCAGTGGTCATAGTCTGCCATCGGGAATCGCAAGAGCAAAACTGGAAGGAGAGTGATGAAAGAAGGCTTAGAAAGAGCAACGCAGCCATTTCCCCCTTTCCGGCAAACTCTACTTGGCTATGGAGGCGTAGAGACTAGAGAGATATAGCTTTGGGTTATGCTTCAACGCCGTGCTGCATAATTATACGACGATGTGCATTACGACATAGATGTCCTCTTTAACTATTGGAATTTAGGGTGTACACATTGTATTGCGGTAATTAAGTATGATGTCAACTGATGGGTTTTTTCTTTGTCGGTGTGCAGAGGGGGATTGCACGGTACTATAACTATATCTGTTCTAGTTTTTGTTCTGTGCAAACCAGTTGGTTATTATTTGTATTTCTCTTGCATGTAAAAACTGTACAAAAATAATACATAAAAGAAGTCTATACCGTGTTTAGATTGAATGCATAGGGTGTACATCATCCAGAATGAGTTTTTTTAAAAAAAATAAGCATCCAGAATCAGTATTTTTCTTTAAATAATCATCCAGAATCAGTATTGAACTACTAGTGGAATGCGAGTCAATTCTAAGAAAGATGCTAGATGCTTCTAATTTAGTACTGACTTCTCATCAAATAAACACTACGTACTCATAGGACCTCATTAAGAATGCGGGTCAATTCTAAGAAAGATGCTAGATACTTCTAATTTTGTACTGACTTCTCATCAAATAAACACTACCTACTCATAGGACCTCATTAAGTTCTATTTTTTCGACGATCTTATCTGGTTCATGTAATCATAAGCTCTTTGTTCTTTCCAGGTTATTTTCTTCATCGTAGTGCTGGGTATCTTGGAGAGCAACCAGCGTTTTTTCTTGCATGAAACTGCTCTTGCTGATGGCGTTGCAGAAGTTTTTGGACCCCAGATCACATGTGCAGCTGGATAAAATGACAGAAGTATACCCAGTTCGTGCAAATGTGCTGCAGTGTCAGATTGCCCGACTTATGTATCCAGTATATTCAACTTATGTTTATATATCTACGCACAATATAATTGTGTACCCTGTTTTAGTTATTTAAACATATAGCAATTTTTTTTGCTTTTGATTGATTAGCTTTCCTTAATAAAACCAGCCACATATTTTGTTTCTGCTGAACCTTTCCTGCGGTTTTCCTATGAAGTTGGTTGTTTCAATTCTTCCTTTGGCAGCTGAATAAAGACTAGAGATAGTAGTTATTGACAACTCTGTGCATGACTTGGCCTATTAGCTACTACGTACTAGTTTGATCTTTTCTGAAGTACTCAACCACACCCTTTCCATATCGTTCATTACCTTTACACTAGTGGGTTATCAAAACAAGGACCAGCGGCTCTGGTTTTGACCTGGTCTGTTTCTGCAGGAGCAACCAAGCAACTGAAATATTGGATTCAATCTACACATATTTGTCAAAGCTGCTGAAGATCACCGTCAGGCAAGGCAATGCGTATTTCCCAATGCTACTCCTTCAGAAAACATACAGTGAGTAATCTGCAATAAGTGATGTTGTATGCATTTTGTAGTACCCCCGATCTTTGCATGCGGAAATAGTAATAACATGTGAAATAATTCTGCACGTCTTTTCTGCGAATGGAGGAGATCAAGTGGATTCGCTCACAGTTGTATTTCTTCGCACCATTCTTGCACAGGGGTTCGTTCTCCTCTCTGGCGGCGAGCAGACTGAGCAAGGCGCACTCGGATCACCGAAATTATATGCTTCTCCTTTTATATTTACACATAACTGCTGGTCCAATACAGGGTCCGCACGCTTGACCTCCTGCTGCAAAAGACGATCATCACTATTGAGGAAGTTAGCTGCCCCTGTTGACTAGTGGGCATCTTACCAAAACAAGAGCCAGCAGCTCTGGTTTTGACCTGGTCTGTTTCTGCAGGAGCAACCAAGCAACTGAAACACTGGATTCAATCCATGCATATTTGTCAAAACTGTTAGCCGAAGATCACCGTCAGGCAATGCATGCGAGAGTGGTTGTTCTTAGGACAACCGCCCATACAATGAGTAATAATCTTTCTGGACTGATAGGTGGCTTGCTGGTTAGAGTATTTCTAGCCTTGCGCCGGCTGTGTTCGCTGCTGTCAGTGCACGTATCGCCAATGCCCGCACTGTCGCTGCTGGTGTTCATGAAAATTCCTGGATTAAAGATATCTCTGGCCCCCTTTCGGTCGACGGCATAATGCAGTTTTTGCACCTGGTCGAAATTATTAACGTCCAAGAACTTTCCCCTGACAATGCGGATGAGCTTTCCTGGAACTTCACCAGCTCGGGTTCCTACTCAAGTAAATCTGCATACAGTGCCTTGTTTGAGGGTATGACTTTTTCTCCGCATTGCAAGGCTATCTGGGACTGCTGGGCTCCTCTCAAATGCAAGGTTTTTGCATGGCTAGCAGCTGCTGATCGCTGTTGGACTGCTGAGCGACGCATGCGACATGGTCTTGCTGATGACGACACTTGTGCTGTTTGTGACCAAGGCAGTGAGAGCATCACCCATCTTCTGCTGCAATGCCCTTTTGCCAAGCAAATCTGGTTTGATACCCTCTCCAAGCTTGGCCTCCAAGCATGTATCCCAGGGCCTGATGAGGAATTCGACTCTTGGTTCCAATCTGCTGCCATGAGAGCTGCCCCCCATCTCCAGAAAGCCGCAAGATCTATCATCATCCTCTTACTTTGGAGACTGTGGAAATCACGCAACGATGTCGTCTTCAACAACACCACACCCAACCACCTTGACTTATCGCTCTCCATTCTTGATGAAGCCGGGTTGTGGCTGTTGGCTGGGGCCAATGAGCTTAGTCGTCTACCTCTCCATGCTCGGCCTCCGGATGCTACCTGAGCAAACAATGCTATATATTTTATTTTGTTTTGTTCTCTCTTGTGTTCTTCTCTTGTTTTCTTTGTTTTTTGTTTTGCCTTCTGCTGTAGCCTTGCTACCAGCGCTGTAACTTTCCCGTCATCTTGACGGTCTTCTTCTAATATACAAAGACACACGTCTTGGCGTGTGTTCGAGAAAAAAATGAGTAATAATCTGCAATAAGTGATGTTGTATGCACTTTGTAAGATTGCATTATTTTTACAGTATGTAGTGCCCCTCATATTTGCATGAGGAAATAGTAATAACATGTTAATAATCTCGGGCTTCTTTTCTGTTGAAACATCATGCAAAATGGTGCGTACGTACATGTGCATTTCATTCCGCAAAGTTTAAGTTTTGGGGTGTGCTCCGGTGTCCCCCCCTGGTGAACGACGTTCAGGTGGGATACCCGTTCGAGACGGTGGGGCCGTATTAGTCGCGTATAATTATACTCCACGTCATTTTCCACATAGATGATCGGATGCCACGTAGATATTGTACGTATCTTTGGTGAAGACGGTTTCCGCCGGCCCCACGGCATTAGAATCGGAGTTGGACCCGAAAATTACGTCGATCAGGTGGAGTTGATGCCGGCGATAGGCGGTGGTTACGGGGAAAATATTTGAATCCTTGCGTGTGCGCCATTGCTGGTTCTCCTTAGGGTTTGGAAGGTTCTATCGGGAGGGAGATGGCAGGGACGACGACGTTGGGAACGGCAAGGCGTAGTGGTTTCGTTCGTGTGCGCCATAGCTCGTCCTCGTTAGGGTTTGGAAGGTTCTGTCCATCGGCAGGGAGGACGACGTTGGGGCGGCAAGGCGTAGCGCACGGCGACGAGGAGTCTGGGCAAGGTCGGACGTGGAGGCGGGAGGCGGATCCGGCGACGAGGAGTCTGGGGCGAGGTCGGACGTGGAGGCGGGAAGCGGATCCTGCGACGAGGAGGCTGGGCAAGGTCGGACGTGGAGGCGGGAGGTGGATCCGGCGACGAGGAGGCTGGGCAAGGATCGCACGCGGGTTGTTCCTGCTGCTACAGGCGGCGTTAGGGTTTGGCGGATCATTGTTGGTTCGTGGTAGGTAATTGATTGTAAAAAGTAATTGCATGTTCATGATTTGGTTGATGTTAGGGTTTGGGTTTCGAGCTCCTTTTTTGAGATGTACTTATTTTGGTTGTTACTTTGAACAGGCGATGGACGTTTCAGATTTGAGTGCAAGTTCAATGGAGTACGAAAGCGGAAATACAGATGAAGAGGAATTCAATATTTCGTCTGCCAACGATAATGCACCTCCTGAAGATGAACAAACTTGTGGAGACGATGATGTCGACGAAAGTGTGAGTGAAACGGAACTACTAGTTTTATTTAGTACTTGCATGTAAGTAGTTAAATACTGATTGTGCTTATTTTTGCTAATAGATGGATGCAGATGGTGTTGATGTTGAAGATGATAATGTAGAGCAAGAAGAAGATGTTGACACTGATAATGTGAGTTTGTAGTAATAATTGTGTGATTGCATAAAAATATGGAATGTCTGATAATGTGAATTGATGTTGACATGGTTTAAAATGCATTAGATTGGAGTGATGTTGTGGAGGAGCCAACCGATGACGAGAGATTGGACTGTGGTTTTGTTGATGAGGTATGCATTTTAATTTTATTAGGTGATATGTATGTTTAATTTATATTTAATAACTGAACAATGCATTTTATATAGTCGTGACATGGCCGTTAATATTTCTTGTTTGGTCAGGTCTTAGTTGGCGATAATTCTTCTTACGACTATTACGGTGATTCAGACTTGGAGACTATAGAAGAACCTGTTAGAAGAAGACATGTAACATTTATGAATTTATTCGTTGTATGACTCGCGGCCATGGCATTAAAAAAATGTTTTAAATGTTATCCAATTGTGCATGCATGTGAAATCAGTTGGTAAGAAAAAGAATGGATCAGAGGATGAAGATGAGAGTGATACAGAAGATAAGAGAAAGTTTTACTGGGAAGTAATGGAGAAGACATTTGTGTCTGAGGCAGCTGCTTATACTTTTTTATAATGGATATGCTCGACAAGAGGGATTCAGTGTAAGAAAGTTCAAGTTCAAAGAGACTAAGGGTGCTAACAAAATAGTTCGCAGAAGGCGGTTTGTGTGTTCTCGGGAAGGAAAACGTAACAGCAAGTTTCGACTATGGACAACCGCACTCGTAGGTTGAGACCTTTGTCACGTTGCAATTGTAAAGCGGAGTTGGATGTGAAGCTTGATAGAGGTTCGGGGGTTTGGCGAGTTGCAAAATTTGTTTACAAGCACGAGTCATAAGTGTGCAGAACCGAGCGAGAGCCCATTTTTATGGTCACATAGGAGGATAAAAGATTTCCAGAAGCGGAGATATTAGCATTGGCAGCAGCTGGGGTTAGGAAGCATGTGATCATGGATACCTTCCTCAGCAAGTATGGTCGGTACACCATCTGTTGGGTTTACGAGGAAGGACTTGTACAACATGTGCTGCGGGGAGAAGAGTAAGTTACTTGCGGGTGGTGATGCTAGCTCAGCCATTGCCATGATGGAGAACCGGAGGAAGAAGTTTGCTGATTTTTTTTTGAGTACGACGTTGATAGTAAAGGTCGTTTGAAAAGCTTGTTCTGGTGTGATGCTCAGTCCCGGCAGGATTACAATGATTATGGAGACGTACTTGTGTTCGATAGTACATATAAGATGAACCGATATGGTATGCCATTTGTTCCGTTTGTTGGAATTAACAATCACCGGAGGACGACAGTTTTTGCGTGTGCCATCTTATCAGATGAGAAGGAACGCACGTATGTATGGTTACTGAAGACTTTTTTGAAAGCTATGTTGCAGCAGAAACCCAAGTTAATAATCACCGATGCCGATAGTGCGATGATTAGAGCTATTCGAAGTGTGTTTCCGGAGCAGTCGCACCGTATTTGTTCATGGCACATTGAAAAGAACATGGCTCGGCACCTAAGTTTCAAGTCGTTGAGTGAGTTTCGGGCTCTGTTGTATTACACGACCACACCGGATATATTCGAGGAAAGATGGCACGCTTTTATCCAGAAATGGCAGACGGAGAAAACACAAACGTGGCTGAAAAGAATGTACAAGAAGAGGAGATTATGGGCAGCGGCGTACCTATCTGAGGGGTTCGGGCTTGGTATGAAAAGCAATCAGCGAAGTGAAAGTCTTAACTCATGTCTTCACCTACACCTAGACTACGGTATGACACTAGTGGATTTGATTTTGCACTACGAGAATGCTATAGTGCGCATTAGAGAGACGGAGGCAAAGATGAGCTGCATCGGTTCACGGACATCACCTGTACCGAGTAACCAATTTGAGGAGAATTGAGAGAGCTGCTGCAAAGGTATTCACTCCGGCAAACTTTTATATATTGCAGCAAGAGATATATAAAATAGAAGGCATTGAGGTTATAGATCAGTATAAGGGAACAGAAGGTGAGATGCGAGTTTGTTGTTGCTTGGAAAAAGAGAAAGCATGCAAAGTTTTATGTTGACTATAAACCGGCCAACTCGGATAAATTAGTAGAGTGCAGCTTGTCGAAGGATGATCCGGAGGGGACTTCCTTGCAAGCATATTCTGCATGTACTTGATGTGCTGGATTTGGATGAAATACCGGGTTTTTAGTTCTTCTGCGATTCTCTAAACAAGCTAGGGTGGCTTGCCGACGAGGCGCACGAGCGATCTATATGATTGGGGTTTTCCGTAGCGAGAGGAGCGACAAAGATTTACGGAGTTGAATGTGTTACAAGCTGAAGCATTGCAAGTTGCATACAAAGATCCACTGTTGTTCGAGCGGACCAAGGCATTTTATGCTGACATTATTTCAAACAAGATGGAGTATGATAATGTACCCAACCTGATGAGGTCTAAGACCCCGTGTGTGGCCCGATCTCGCGGATTGACTTCGAAACCAAAGGGGGAGATGGGAAAACGCGAGGAACACGAAGAACACGACGGGCACGAGGAACTCCGAGACTCACGCACGCACACCAACCCGATACACCCGATGCTTACCTCCGTGGCTCGATGGACCACGCCAATAGAATCTCCGAGGAAGAGACACGCGGTAGAATTCCCGGAGAGAGATTGGGATTGGAGAGGAAGAGCTTGGGGAAGGAGAGAAGTAACAAGTACTAGAATCTCCTTCAACAAGATCTAAGTCAACAACCAAGGTGCCTTGATTACAGATGGATGATACCCAAGGGAGACTAAGCTCAAAGGTAGGTTTGAGTTCAAAACAAGTCTAAAGAGGTAAGGGGGCGACCGGGGTGCTTATATAGGCATACAAGGCAGCTCGGGTCGAACGGTTACAAGTTGGTGGGTCAAACCCGTGAAATCCGGTCCAGGGGCGGGTTGGACCGGGTCTGGGACCGGGCCATCCGGTCCAAACCGGATTCTGGGCCGGCCACTGACCGGGCGAGGCTCCCGAAGCCCCGGGACTGCGTCCGGATGGCACAAGCGGAGATTCCGGTCGAAACCGGCCAGGCCGGTCAGGGACCCGGTCAGACCGGCCCTGGGGCCGGGTGGGCTGGCCTGTGGCCCGGTTGACCGGCCCTGGGACCGGCCGGCCTTCCTCCTCTCGCCTCTTCTTCCTCTTCCTTCCTTCTTCTTCTTCTTCCTTCTTCCTTGCACCATGATGAATGGCTCCTCTTCCCTCCCCTTGCTTCCTTGCACCATGGATGTTCCTCCTCTCCGGTCCTCGATGACTCTCGAACCTAATGACATATAACATACCGACATGAGGTAGCATTCCATCCAAGGTATTGACGAGGTCGAGTATCGAGAGGAAGGAGTTCACCTTGTCGCGTGTAGCGTGGGTTAGGGTTGAAGGTCCACTTGGGGGACTCTTTGGCCATGGGGTAGCGTCGACGATAGGCGGGGCTGCACTTGATGGTCTTGGTGTAGCGACGTCGGTGACCGGGGCTACATCATCTCCCCCCCCCCTTGGGGAAGAGTCGTCCTCGACTCTTGTTCCTTCTCACCGACGGTGTAGTCCATGATGACTCTCCCATGTTGTGGTAGAGGGATAAAGTCGCGGTCGAAGAAGAACTTGGGGAAAAACGAGGTGCAAATGGAAAGCTCGTGGATGCCAATTTCGTGATCGACGAACAAGAGGCTCTCAATCCAATACGAAGCATCAAGTCATTTCTCCAAGAGGCATTTGGCAAAAATGGGAAACAAAAGTGTGTCGATGTATCCAAAATTTGGAAGGGCAAAAATTTGTGCATGTAAGAGTTGTAAGGTGTCAAAACCCACACAAATGGAACAATCAAAAGACAAGTATCGGTGGCAAAATTTTGGGCAAAATTGTTATGTGCAATGGCAAGGAGATGGAAACTTCTAGCTTGGGAAAGTTTGGTTGACGTGAGCCAAGTATGGGTATCCTCAAGTGTCGAAGAATCCATGTCAATTGCCAAAGGTGAAATAAGAAATCCAAAGAAGAGCAACTTTATGAGTGACATGTGGCACAAGATGTATAAGGTGTCTCTCACATGTATGACATGGTCCTTGAGATTCTTGAAGTGTATGACGATAACATCAAGACATACGACAACCATTGTGCCAACAAGATGTGTCAAGATATGTTGCATAAGAGGCAAAATAGGAGACGAGGCATTGGTCCAAACCGGAAGCTCGATAAGACAAGCCGGAAACACAAGAGGGCGAAGGCGTTTGGGAACATACCCTTTGGCGTGAATCCCATGGGTTGGATCATGTATCTCGTCCGTGTTGGGGTAGCTCTCAATTGCGCGTTTCGTGAGCTCATGCTCCGTGGCGGTGGAAGTTGTCATTCGGGTACCTATACACACAAAAGAGAAAACAAAAAGCGTGTGTGCATGGTAGAGGAACACATCATCCATCATGATGTTCCATGTCTTGTGCACATCACCATTAGTGGCAATCAAGATAGTATGAAATGCATGGCGATGGTGCATATGGCAAGAAGGTGCATTCATGGCATGTGGTAACTCATGATCATCAAAAAGTGAGAAGGCTATGGGTGTCATCTCGTGGACAATGAAATAAGCGTTCTTGCATACCAAGCATAAGAAAGAGCAATTGTTCATAATCTTGGATGCAAGGATCATGGAATGGTGCAAACATTTTGGGCAAAGCATGTGCAACATGTTATCATTGTTGTCGACAACCCTATGTATTGAGCAAGTGTTCATCAAGGGTGGCACAACACAAGTATGATCATAATCATTATCATTGCAAGCAAGCGGGGAAAAAGTGAAACTCTCATAGCATGGCATGGTCATGGTATCACAAGCACTCACGTCCACATGATCAACAATGTTATCAAGAAAAGTATCGCATGGGAAAATGAAAGTAGCATGTGACGTAGCAAATGTATCATCAAGATCATGCATGCACTCATACGTCATCATGTCCACTAGTGGGATCATGGCATCATCAACACCTATGTTGTTACCTTTGTAGGCCGACTCATTTGAGGTAGGTGTTGTGGAAGTAGGAGGATCCATGTGGTCGACATGTCCATCTTGGAGCAAGCATGGTGAGATATCATCATCTTCATGCACCATGTACATCGTCTCCATGAGCGGGAACTCGTCCTCTGTGGAACCTAGTGCAACATAAGAAGACACAAACGAGGGAGAGGTTAATGTGTTAGCAAAAACGATGTCCTCCATGGACCTATCATCTACCTCTCTCAACTCACTTTGTGTATCACTCATGTCCTCCAAACGGAAGCACTCAAACTCACATATGGGGTGGAAGTCACTCAACTCACTATCACTCTCACTCAAGTGGGCTAAGTGGCTCTCAAGCTCACATGGGATTGGTACCAACTCATCAATGAAGCATATAGGAGTAGGCTCGACTTTCTCATCTCCATACGCCTCCTTGGTTGAAGGGAAGTTCCCATGCTCAACCATCTCAACTCCATCGCCTCCCAAGTCGTCCTCAAGCGGTGGCGCCATAGTGTCGTAGAGAGCGAGGCGCCGATTCACATCATCCTTGAGTTGACCTTGTAGATCTCCATCTTGAAGTGTGGGCGCAATAGGCATCTTAGGGACTTGTGCTTGTAGCGTGTCGAAGTAGAGCGTCTTGGCACTTGGCGTTGTGCATTGCCATGCCACGTGACCCTTGGCCTTGCACACCTCACATAGGAGATTGGGACATTCCCGTGGAGGGTGGCCTTGTTGCTTGCACTTGTAGCATCGGAGTCTATAGACACGTGACGAGGTAGATGCCATTGTGGTGGTGGCACAAGAGGTGGGAGTCGCCTTATGAGGAAGGTATGCTCGATGTGCACTTGCCATCCTTGGAATGGTAGGCACCCTATCATGGTGTTTGTCGCCTTCATGTCGAGGCTCTCGTCTTCGTGCATCATCACCATGGCTTGAGTGGTGTCGTCGAAGACTCGTGGAAGATGTTGGTCGATGGCGATGATGAAGTGGCTTGTGGTGGCGAAGCTCATGTGGTGACGTATTGATGCGTGTAGTTGACACGTCCGTTGGGAACCCCAAGAGGAAGGTGTGATGCGCACAGCGGCAAGTTTCCCTCAGTTAGAAACCAAGGTTTAATCGAACCAGTAGGAGTCAAGAAGTACGTTGAAGGTTGATGGCGGCGGGATGTAGTGCAGCGCAACACCAGAGATTCCGGCGCCAACGTGGAACCCGCACAACACAACCAAAGTACTTTGCCCCAACGAAACGAGTGAGGTTGTCAATCTCACCGGCTTGCTGTAACAAAGGATTAACCGTATTGTGTGGAAGATGATTGTTTGCAGAGAAAACAAGTAAAACAAGTATTGCAGCAGATTTGTATTTCAAGTATTAAAGAATGGACCGGGGTCCACAGTTCACTAGAGGTGTCTCTCCCATAAGATAAAAGCATGTTGGGTGAACAAATTACAGTCGGGCAATTGACAAATAGAGAGGGCATAACAATGCACATACATGACATGATAAGTATAGTGAGATTTAATTGGGCATTACGACAAAGTACATAGACCGCCATCCAACTCGCATCTATGCCTAAAAGTCCACCTTCAGAGTTATCATCCGAACCCCCTCCAGTATTAAGTTGCAAAGCAACGAGACAATTGCATTAAGTATGGTGCATAATGTAATCAATAACTACATCCTCGAACATAGCATCAATGTTTTATCCCTAGTGGCAACGAGCACAACACAACCTTAGAACTTTACATCCATTGTCCCGTGTGTCAATGCGGGCATGAACCCACTATCGAGCATAAATACTCCCTCTTGGAGTTAAGAGTAAAAACTTGGCCGAGCCTCTACTATTAACGGAGAGCATGCAAGATCATAAACAACACATATGAAATAACTTGATAATTAACATGACATGGTATTCTCTATCCATCGGATCCCGACAAACACAACATATAGTATTACGGATAGATGATCTTGATCATGTTAGGCAGCTCACAAGATCCAACAATGAAGCACAATGAGGAGAAGACAACCATCTAGCTACTGCTATGGACCCATAGTCCGAGGGGTGAACTACTCACTCATCACTCCGGAGGCGACCATGGCGGTGTAGAGTCCTCCGGGAGATGAATCCCCTCTCCGGCGGGGTGCCGGAGGAGATCTCCGTAATCCCCGAGATGGGATCGGCGGCGGCGGCGTCTCGCAAGGTTTTCCGTATCGTGGTTTTTCGCCTCGGGGTTTCGCGACGGAGGCTTTAAGTAGGCGGAAGGGCGAGTCGGGGGCCGACGAGGGGGCCACACCATAGGCGGCGCGGGCCCCCTAGGCCGCGCCGCCTTGTGGTGTCGCCACCTCGTGGCCCCACTTCGTATGTTCTCCGGTCTTCCGGAAGCTCCGTGGAAAAATAGGCCCCCGGGTCTTCGTTTCGTCCAATTCCGAGAATATTTCGTTACTAGGATTTCTGAAACCAAAAACAGCGAAAACGAGAGCTGGCACTTCGGCATCTTGTTAATAGGTTAGTTCCGAGAAAATGAACGAATATGACATAAAGTGTGCATAAAACATGTAGGTATCATCAATAATATGGCATAGAACATAAGAAATTATCGATACGTCGGAGACGTATCAAGCATCCCCAAGCTTAGTTCTCGCTCGTCCCGAGCGGGTAAAACGATAACAAAGATAATTTCGAAGTGATATGCCATCATAACCTTGATCATACTATTTGTAAGCATATGTAGTGAATGCAGCGATCAAAACAATGGTAATGTCATGAGTAAACAGGTGAATCATAAAGCAAAGACTTTTCATGAATAGTACTTCAAGACAAGTATTAATAAGTCTTGCATAAGAGTTAACTCATAAAGCAATAAATCAAAGTAAAGGTATTGAAGCAACACAAAGGAAGATTAAGTTTCAGCGGTTGCTTTCAACTTGTAACATGTATATCTCATAGATAGTTGTCAACATAGAGTAATATAACAAGTACAATATGCAAGTATGCAGGAATCAATGCACAGTTCACACAAGTGTTTGCTTCTTGAGGTGGAGAGAGATAGGTGAACTGACTCAACATAAAAGTAAAGAGAATGGTCCTTCAAAGAGGAAAGCATCGATTGCTATATTTGTGCTAGAGCTTTTATTTTGAAAACATGAAACAATTTTGTCAACGGTAGTAATAAAGCATATGAGTTATGTACATTATATCTTACAAGTTGCAAGTCTCATGCATAGTATACTAATAGTGCCCGCACCTTGTCCTAATTAACTTGGACTACCGGATCTTTGCAATGCACATGTTTTGACCAAGTGTCACAATGGGGTACCTCCATGCCGCCTGTACAAAGGTCTAAGGAGAAAGCTCGCATTTTGGATTTCTCTCTTTTGATTATTCTCAACTTAGACATCCATACCGGGACAACATGGACAACGAGATAATGGACTCCTCTTTAATGCATAAGCATGTGGCAACAATTATTATTCTCATATGAGATTGAGGATATATGTCCAAACTGAAACTTCCACCATGAATCATGGCTTTAGTTAGCGGCCCAAAGTTCTTCTCTAACAATATGCATGCTCCAACCATAAAGGTGGTAGATCTCTCTTGCTTCGGACAAGACGGACATGCATAGCAACTCACATGATATCCAACAAAGAATAGTTGATGGCGTCCCCAGAAACATGGTTATCGCTCAACAAGCAACTTAATAAAAGATAAAGTGCATAAGTACATATTCAATACCACAATAGTTTTTAAGCTATTTGTCCCATGAGCTATATATTGTAAAGGTGAATGATGGAATTTTAAAGGTAGCACTCAAGCAATTTACTTTGGAATGGCGGATAAATACCATGTAGTGGGTAGGTATGGTGGACACAAATGGCATAGTGGTTGGCTCAAGTATTTTGGATGCATGAGAAGTATTCCCTCTCGATACAAGGTTTAGGCTAGCAAGGTTATTTGAAACAAACACAAGGATGAACGGTACAACAAAACTCACATAAAAGACATATGGTAAACATTATAAGACTCCATACCGTCTTCCTTGTTGTTCAAAACTCAATACTAGATGTTATCTAGACTCTAGAGAAACCAAATATGCAAACCAAATTAGCAAGCTCTAAGTATTTCTTCATTAATGGGTGCAAAGTATATGATGCAAGAGCTTAAACATGAGCACAACAATTGCCAAGTATCAAATTATCCAAGACATTTTAGAGTTACTACATGTAGCATTTTCCAATTCCAACCATATAACAATTTAACGAAGAAGAAACTTCGCCATGAATACTATGAGTAGAGCCTAAGGACATATTTGTCCATATGCTACAGCGGAGCGTGTCTCTCTCCCATAAAGTGAATGCTAGGATCCATTTTATTCAAACAAAACAAAAATAAAAGAACACAGACGCTCCAAGTAAAGTACATAAGATGTGGCCGAATAAAAATATAGTTTCAAGAGAAGGAACCTGATAAGTTGTCGATGAAGAAGGGGATGCCTTGGGCATTGACAAGGGATTAACTTGTCAATGCCTACGGGTTATAGGCTAGGGTTTAGTTATAAGTAGAGGGCAAGTAGATCTCGAAGGTTTCAGCCGAAAAGTACTCGACGATTATGAAAACTAGGGTTTGTGAACAATGATTCGATGATCTTCTCGTCCCTCGACTCCCCTTTATATAAGAGGTGGAGCCGAGGGTTTCGTTTTGTACAAGTTACAGAGTCCGGGACGGTTTCTAACTCATCCCGCCAAATTACAAACAACACTTCCTATTACAACTCTACTTTCCTTAATATATCTTGGGCTCTCGAACCTTCTTATCCTTCGGATAGTGGGCCTTCATTAAATCCCGGGTACCATCTTTGGCAGGCCCATTTGGGATGCCTATGTCAGTAGCCCCCGAGATTTTGCTTGAATCGTAGAGTCAGGGAAAATCTCCACTGTTTATTTTTATTCAACAATTTAAACTTTTCTATATTTCTTTATATAAACTTCTATATTGTACAGGGATATTGGTAGTTGGGGCTAGTTCATCTGACGGATCAGGTACTAGTTAACTGCTCTAGTGGCAATCCGCAAAAACCTACTTCAAGATCACGTCCCTGGACATGATCTCGGGATACTGGTGCAAACTTCGACAGTGCCGCTTAAGGTCTTACCATTCCGTCGAGTCCCAGTCAAATTTATCGAGTACCTAACGCGTCCGTTAGGATTTTTCTTCGTATCCGTTGATACGGATAAAAGTAGCGTAGCGCGATCTTCGGCGATGCCACGCCCAGCGAACGGATTCCGGGGTCTTACCTTCGCAAATTTGCGGCATTCAGAAATTGATCGCAACTTTGGCGTTCTGAGAATATATTGTCGAGTGCTTTTCCGGCTGTTGGAATGGCACATTTTATCGAGTCAAATATGACTTATATTAATCTCCCGATGGGAAACATTATCCCTAAGACACCAGAAGCTGGGTATAT
>NC_061513.1:144339810-144420632 GCF_022539505.1 Lolium rigidum | reverse complement strand
TCACAAGTGTGCCAAATCATGCCCCATTCCATGGTGGTTTGGTCATTTTTTGGACATTCCCCCTCTTTTCGACCGAAAACCCCTCCGTCGAAACACTTCCCTTTGCTCTACTATCTTTACAGGCAAGGACTGTTGCTGATCTGCTCTAATATTTGGATGATTTCTCATGTGCTCTAATATTTCGATGATTTGTTGTAATATTTAACTTGGTTTAAATTTAAATTTGCATTAGTCCTAATGTGCTAGCATATCAGTAAATCCACAGCCATGTTACCTAACCATCTATATGCAAATTTGTCACTACTATTACACTAGGATTCAGGAAACGCCCTCATCATGTTAATGAAAGACATGCATATTTTTGTTTTCAATTATGGATTATGTTTTTTTGTTTATGTTTCAAACTTCTGCTAAACTTGAGTTGTGCTTCCATTCACAAATTAATGCAACATGCAACCACCATCATTCCAAATGAAACACAGAGCTAAGCATCATCACCTACATAATAATTCAACACACAACATAGATCCACACAGATTCAGTAATTAAGACCATCACTATAGTAGATGGTCTGACAACTCAGTTCAAAAGCAAACCAAACATTGTTCAACACAACACGCAGCAGTAGTTCCAACATCATAAACCAAAAGCATATCTACAAAAGCATCCAGAGCAACCACCATCCACAGGAACTAGGCTTCAAGCATCCTCCATAGCAAGCACCAAGAGAAGCCCATGATGCTCTGCCCTAATCTGCTTGGAGGTGCCAGTATGGGCTAGCTCCTCGCAGTGCTGCCTCAGGCTATTAAGCTTGCCATCCCTGGGCTTCACCTTGTGCCATGGACAGAAGTACTTCCCCCTCTTCTTGAAAGGGAAGGCCCCAGCATCCAGCTTCTGCAGCAGCTTGGTCTTGAAGGATCCAATGTTCCTGCTGTCCACGGACTCGCATGAATCCTGGGAGTCATACTGCACAACAACAAAATGTACAAGTTATGATTACAGATACAAACCAAACACAATGAAATACATGCAATGGTACAGAACAACTTGTATAGCTCACCTCCAGGGAGCCATCTGAATCCTGCAACTCCTCATATGGAGCAGGCACTGGTGGAGCAGGCAATGCTGGAGCATGCATAGGTTCTTCCTCCTCCTGGATTGGAGGAGGGACAGGTACTTCCTCCTCCTGGATTGGAGGAGGGACAGTCCTAGCTCTCGGATTGGAGGAGGCACAGGCTCCTCCTCCTCGCGCTTCCGCTTCCTGGAACCTTCACCAGCCTACATACAAATATGAAAAGTCACCACAGTAATCACCTATAGGAAAATAACATCCAAATACTATGCATACCAAATTGATCATCTTAATTATTCTTTCATTATATCTTATGTATACTCCAAACTACCAAGTCTAAGGGAATTATATTTATAGTTACATTATGCTAGCACCTACCCTGATCATGCTTTCATTATACTATACATTACAGGACCCTTTCAATCATAGCACATTAATCCCATGATAAATCCCCACATTAATCTCAAAAGGTTAATATTCTCACATTATTCTAGGTCATCAAAATTAGCTGGATGCTTACATTATAATTTTGCAATATAATCAGCACATACTAAATAATTTACAGTACAGCCGTGTACATAATTTAAATAAAAGAAATTTCCAAGTAGCAGGACACAGGAGGCTAATTCTTGTCAGTTGTAACTGATATAGATGTATACTGTCTGCTCTGTTAAGCAATGCATCAAAACTGCAATAAGTCAACAAGCAAGTAACTATATCACCTGTAGTCATTATTTTCATGGGATTTATTGATAATTAATTACAATCTTAAATAATAACTGATAACTCCTTCGAGACTTTCCAACTTAGCAAAGATGGGATGTGCAACATCATTAATTCGACCAACATGAGCTTAAAGAAACAGCTAGCATGGTAAGCTAGTAACTATGAAATGAGAACCAACAGCAATGCAACCATTGCACCTAGCAGCTTATCTTCACATGACTTCCATGACAAATTTGATGAATCAGAACAACAATGAAGCATCCTCCTAAACTACAGTTTCTTTTGTTGTGTTCTCTGCTCTAGCTAGGCCGCTCCAATACTATAGTATTTTGAAATCACTAAGGTTTAACTAACATATAATGTTTGATGTCATCTACGTCCTGGTGTTTAATCATCATCAACGTTTCAAACCACTTGATGCATGTCTGTGTATAAATACTACTATCAATATGGGATAATCTGTATATGAACATATTGTGTGAAAACATTTGAAACTATCAATATGCGATAATCTGTGCACCCATTCTTGCCTCTCGGACCGGTTAATCGAAATCAAAAAAAGCCGACAACGAACTAACCTCCATCCGCATGTCGTCCTTGACCTCGCGGACATGGCCGGACGCCTCCGCACCGATCAGATCCGCCACCACCTTCAAGGCCGCGGACGGTTCAGCCCGATCCACCGAGATCCGCCACCACCGTGACGGCTGCGGCACCATCACCCGCAGCATCACCCGCATCGCCCTTCCTCGTAGCGGATTCGTCGCCGTCCACATCCGCCGTTGCCGCCACCAACGGGCCGACGGCGGGAGAGCCGATGACGGAGGTCTCCACGGCGGTCTTGCTTGCACCGTCCGCCGTCTTCTTCTCCTCTCCAGCCTCCGCCATCCCCTCCAACCGCCTCCGGCCGCGCATCCCCTTCCACGACCGCCAGCATCTTCACTTCTTCCGCGGCAGCTCTACCAGGTTCCATCGCCGCCGGATCTACTCAACGGCGGACGATCCACTGCCTAACCTACGGGCGGAGTGACAGGGAGAGAGACGAGGGTTTTTTGGGGGAGAGATGGAGCTCGAAGAAGTGGGGAAGGGGGGGAAATGGAAGCGGACGAGCGGTTCCAGGACTTTTATATGCCCCGACGCCTCCGCTCCCTCACCACGTCTTTCTACACGTCACCGACGCCTTCCCTTCCTTGCCACGTTACACGCCACGTCATCCCCGTATACGTACAGAATACAGTATAAGTGACTCCCGTATACCCTACGCCGAAGCGGTATCGGCTAATCCTGACCGTCCTTGTGTTTTTCAGCTGAACGTCGTTCGCCAGGGGGGGGGGGGAGGACACCGGAGCACAGATCTTAAGTTTTTCCCATGTGACAGGTCCCCCGTCGATCAGAACACGTTGCTTATTTCTCTGTCAGCTGAGAATGGAGGACATCAAGTGGATTCGCTCACAGTTGTATTTCTCCACGCCATTCTTGCACGGGGGTTCATTCTCCTCTCTGGCGGAGAGCATACTGAGCAAGGCTGAGCACCACCGAAATTATAAGCTTCTCGTTCTATATTTACACATAACTTATGGTCCAATGCAGGGTTCACACGCGTGACCTCCTGCTGCGAAAGACGATCATCACTGCTGAGGAAGCTGGCTGCCCCTGTTGCCCGTGCCTGCTGGAAACCGTCAGCCGTCTTTCCAGATGCCCGCATCACGGATATTTTCTGTCCTCACACCTCCAGGGTCCAGGCTCTGGGCCGCTGTGTGCGTCGCCGTCTCTCTAGATGCCCGCATCACGGATCTGCACCTGCCGCCCCCGTCGACGATCGTCGCAGCCGCTGATAGCGTGTCGGCATTCATCATCCTGTGCTGTTGGCACCTGTGGAATCAAGGAAAATGCTGCCGTGCCTCCGATAAAAGTCGGGTGACTAGTTTTCGGTATATTGAGAATAACTCCGTTCCAAGCAGAATTACTTCATCGCAACACATCATTAGCACGGATCACGAAGCAAATTTAACGGTTTGATGTTATTTTTCGTAGTTGCAATTTTCAGTTGCAACTTAAATACATGAATCACGATGCAAATAACTAGCAATTCTGTTAAAACTCTATTCATGGTTCAGTGACGGAAAATGCCACCGTCGCTCTCGCCAAGGGCGACCCTCCTCCCCTAACCCTAGCGCCGCCGGGACCTCCCCTCCCCCGCGCCGCCGCCGGAGGAAGCTGCCGGGCAAAGCCCGGGCGGCCGACGGTGGCAGCCGGGCGATTCTCGCTGCTCCCTCGTGTCCTAGGCGGCGGATCGGGGTGGGACCTGGTGAGGCGTTGCCTTGCGCGCGGTTCTCCGGGCGTATGGCGTCGCGGCCCGGCGAGCGGTGGTGGGCGCCTCCGGCGGCGTGCCTGGCCGGCGGCAGAGGGACGGGTTGGGGCGGGCTGGTTGGGGTCAAACCCTAGGCCTTCTCCTCCATGCCTTCTCCGTGGTGTCGGCGGCCGACGGTGGAGGGCTGGCTATGGGGCTGCGGCGTTGCCCCGGCGGGTGCGGCGTCTCCGGACTTCGTGTCTCCGGCCGACAACCTTGGCCAGCCTAGGATGGTCGCCGGCGTGGGGGCCCGACCTGAATAAAGGCGGCGGTCCTAGGGTCTCTCTTGGGAGAAGATGAAGAACTGCCGGGAGGCCTGCCCTTCATGATCTGGCCAGAGTGTTGAGTTCCGGAAGGCGCTGCCGGGTGAATGTAACAATGCTTTTATTGCCTGGAGTTTGTTGGATCGGTGGTATTCGGTCGTGTGCGCCCATGCTTTTATTCCGACCGTTTGGTTTTGGAGGGTGTTGCGCGAAGCTCTTTTCTGTGTTGACACCAAGTGATAGCTGATTCACGGTGAAGTCAGAAGAAGATAATACCATGAAGGTCGGATTTGGAGGACTAGCTAATGGAGGTTCAAGTCTTTGCGATGTTGAGGGGCTTTCTTGGTGTTCCAGGCTTTGCAACAGTGGTATGAAAGTGGGGGCGGCAGCACTTGTGAAGTTTGGAGTCTTATCTTTCAGGGTGAAAACCCAAGGTCTGTCCTTAACTGGTTGTGTCTGACAATGTTCTTATTGAAGGCATTGTTTTGAGAGCGTAGACCATCTTCAGGGTGAAAACCTAAGATCTTTAATCGGACGACGACAGCGCTGGTGCACTGTTCCCTTCTTGGAGGCGTTGCTTTTAAAGAGTCTGAATTTCAGGTGTTGTTTTGGTGGTGGATATATTACTGTTGCTAGGGTTGGAATACTGTAGCGGGACTTTTGTTTCTTAGTTTTCTTTTTCTCTTTTTTTGGTTGTGTGTATCCGTAATGTTATTAGGACATTGCGTTGTTGCAGAGGCTGGGTGTAATTGGTATCTTCTGATATTAATATATTCTCTTTATCGAAAAAATGGTTTCAAAGTATGTTCACTAAGTTCAAAAAAATTGTTCACATGGCTTCAAAAAGTCGGTTTCACTAATTTCAAAGTAATTGTGTTTACCGGGGTTCGAGAACTCGGTTGTCCAAGCGGGTAAATCTAACTCCTGCGAATAGGCGGGGGCTCACATGAGCGCACGCTCACATGAGTTTCCACCTCACTCGCGGCGTTACCAAGGGTGTGTTTCGTTTGTGTCGAAGATGCCCTACCAAGTACCAACATTTTTGGCTAGCTAATATTTTGGTTGTGCTATTTTTTGGTCATAAATTGCTCAACATTGGGTAGAAAATAAACTAGAATTGATAGTAGAGCATTGGCAAGCTAAAAATGTTAACAACTAAACAAGAACCAATCCTTTAACCATGGTCGGAAAATTAGTACGGTATGCTTTTGGTAGCAATTCAAACACACGGCAAGAGCTCCCCTCTGATGGCTCTGCTCCGACTCGTCGTCAACATCTCATCTCCCTCGGTCGCTTGACCTAGCCTCCGCGAGACTATCTTCGGCCTCGATTCGCTGCAGACGCAAGCAGGAGACCGCAGATCGATAGGATAGGGAGGTATGGTTGGGGAGTGGGTGGTTGGCCTAGTCAGTGGGTTTCTTTTTTCTAATCGTCGGAAATCTGTCGTTAGTAGGAGCACATGCAGCATGTTCACACTCGCATATGCAAACACCATCCAGCTAGCTACCGATTCACATTTCTAAACCAGCGGAAAGAAGCGGACTGCGGGAGGAGATAGCTACGCGCTAATTAAACGAAAATTAATGCTATGTGCCTAAACCTGGGGCGAAGAGAAACTAGATGGTTTGCAAATGGAGCTAGTTAACCTGATCCGGAGTATTCATCTTGGCAGCATATATCCCCTTCTGAGCCAAAAAGTCAGGCCATCTCCAACGCCCCGCACTCGGGGCGATTGTATCCGTCGCGGTTCGCGGAGGCCAAATACAAGATCTAACGTGCTGCCGCAAACGGATAGCGTGGTCGTTTGTGTCCGTGTGAACCCCATTTCGGACACATAGATGCGCAGTGGCACACGCGTCGGCAACAAGGACTAGGAGGGGGCCGACAACATCCCAGTAGCGGGGATTATCCTTATTTTTTCTTTTTTACATGTAAAACTAGGAGCTTTCGAGCCCAAATATAATAAAACCATGATCTATCCGTTAGCATGGCCATGGTGTTGATTAATCCCTACAGACGTAGAGACAGCGACAAGCCATGATAACGCCAAAAGCTGTCCCGGTCAGCAGTAAATGGTTTGCTAAACATCGTTGTCAGCATAACGCTGAGGGCATTAGGGCATGAGCAATGGTGGCATACACAACTAGCTGCTCCATGTAAAAAAGTTGTCATAAGCAACATGGTCAATTTTATCTCTCCAATGGAAGCTACAACTTTAGTCAGAAAAAAGAGAGAAGGGACCCCATAAATATGACACTATGTATCTCTTTCTCTCCAAAAGCATGCTTTTAGGCTTAAGATCCCACTTCGAAGAGGAGGTTGCTTCCTCATCCGAACCTACTTTGGACCACCCGAACACTAGTTAAAGGTGTGAAGCGATAGGCATGAGCAGAGCGATGCGTAGGCATGCCCTTAGGCAGGCGGCCTGACCACTTGTGGGTGGGCTGTGGCTTGTCCAACTCTGCAACTGGGCAATAACAAACATATCATGCCAACAGACGCCATATAATAATAAACAAAAGGGAAAGCCAGCGCAGGCTTCCTAAATAATTACAAAGATTCCCTAATAAAAGGTTTTAATGATGTAAGCTTGTCACTAAAGAAATTCCGATGTGAAGGTTTTAATAATTATCATCAAAGATTGGTATCTCTTAAATAGCTCAGTGGTACCAAACATCAATGTGGATATCAAGATAAAGTGTAAAGATAAATTACCAAAAAAATTCATGTTTATTATATCGTCGTGTAAAACCATGAGGATGGAAACTAATTCTTGCCATGCAGCTCAGAACAAATTAGCCTTCAAACCTCGTAAAAGGGCAACCGTCAACAGGAAAAGATATCGTCACATTCCTCTCTTTATAAGCCGCCAAGACTGACTGGGATGAGTCAACATTGTGAAGAAACTCCACTACAAGTACCTTCACCCGACCCACAGAACTCCCAGAGCACCAAGAACAATGGCCAAATTCCTATTCCTAATCATTCTTCCATTGCTCACCGTTCTACCATGCCCCTATGCTTTGCCCCAGTCGATGCTAACCACTGGCTCATCCTTGTCTGTAGAAGAGCACAGCGAAACCTTTCTTGTCTCGCCAAAAGCTGATTTCTCTTGTGGATTCTATGAAGTTGGAAGGAATGCATTCTCCTTCTCTATTTGGTTCACTAACACCATAGAGAAAACTGTTGTATGGTCTGCCAACCCCAATTCTCCGGTGAATGGCCGTGGTTCCATGATGTCGCTGAACCATGACGGAAACTTTGTCCTCACTGATGTCAATGGCAGCGTGACTTGGGACAGCAAGACAAGCTCTGGAGAAGGCACAACGGTTTCCCTTCTTGACACCGGCAACCTCATCGTCAACGACTCAACAGGTAAAATGTTGTGGGAAAGTTTCTCTTCACCAACAGATACACTGCTGCCTTTACAGCCCTTCAAAAAAGGTACAAGACTAGTCTCCAGTTATTTCAGCCTCTATTTCGACAACGACAATGTGCTACGCCTTATGTATGATGGTCCAGAGATATCAAGTCTCTATTGGCCAAGTGCAGACTATAGTGTGTTTGTAAATGGACGGACTAACTATAACAGCTCCAGGATTGCAGTCCTCGACACTAAAGGACTTTTCCTCTCAAGTGATAGGCTGAATGTCCAGGCCTCTGATTGGGGCGCTGGAGTCAAGAGAAGGCTGACAATTGGCTATGATGGAAATCTCAGAATGTACAGTCTGAATGCGTCGACTGGGAGCTGGATAGTATCATGGGAGGCTATTGCAGAAATGTGCAACGTTCACGGGATATGCGGACAAAATGGGATATGTGAGTACTTGCCAAGCCTCAGGTGTTCATGTCCCCCAGGATATGAGATGACTGATCCGCATAACTGGAACAGCGGTTGCCGTCCAAAATTCAATAAAAGCTGCAGCAAACCAGAAGAGTTTGACTTCATCAAAGTCCCTCAAAGTGACTGTTATGGCTTTGATCTGGACTACAACGCGTCCGTCTCACTTGCTCAATGTAAGAAGGCATGCTTGGACGTCTGTTCCTGCTCGGCATTCGTGTACAAGACAGGATTTGCACTTTGCTACACCAAATCTGTACTCTTCAATTGTTATACATCAGCAAATTTTGCTGGAGATATGTATATCAAAGTACCAAAGACTATGGGTACCTCCAAACAGTCTGGTCTCACATGTAATCTGGGTATTCCTGTGGTTGTACAAGGCTCTGCAAGTATGTATGGAATGAATGATGTCAACAGAAGTTATACAACTTACTACATATTTGCAGCAATACTGGGAGCCCTGGTGCTGCTCTTTATAGGTACAAGCTGGTCGTTTCTTTACAGCAAGCAGAACATACCCAAATCAATGGAGGCAGGTTACAGGATGGTGATGAGCCAATTTAGGACGTTCACGTACCGAGAGTTAAAGGAAGCGACTGGAAAGTTTAAGGAAGAGATTGGAAGAGGGGCATCTGGAATTGTTTACAGAGGAGTATTTGAAGATAAGAGAGTAGTTGCGGTGAAGAAGCTAATAAACATTTCACATGGTGAGGAGGAATTCTGGGCAGAAATGAATATAATCGGAAGGATCAACCATATGAATTTAGTGAGAATGTGGGGGTTTTGCTCTGAGGGTCAACACAAACTACTGGTCTATGAGTATGTCGAGAATGAATCACTCGACAAGTTCATATTTGGTGACGTAAGTACTGAGAGACTACTTTCTTGGAGCCAACGATTCAAAATAGCATTGGGAACTGCAAGAGGCTTGGCATACCTCCATCATGAGTGCCTTGAGTGGGTAATCCATTGTGATATAAAGCCGGAGAACATACTCCTGAACCGAGACTTTGAAGCCAAGATAGCAGACTTTGGACTAGCCAAACTCTCAAAGAGAGACAGTTCCAGTTTCAACCTCACCCACATGAGAGGAACAATGGGCTACATGGCACCAGAGTGGGCGCTGAATTTGCCAATCAACGCAAAGGTTGACGTATACAGTTACGGTGTTGTCCTTCTCGAGTTAGTTACTGGAAGTAGGATCTCGAGTGGAATAACAGTGGATGGTAAAGAGGTAGAAATCAGACAGTTTGCAGGGGCAGTGAAGGAATTGCTGGTGGGTGGAGATGTCAAGGAAATAATTGATACTAGACTGCATGGCCATTTCAATCCTGAGCAACTGGTGGTAATGGTGAAATTGGCTTTATCTTGTCTTGAAGAAAGAAACAGCAGGCCTACGATGAATGAAATAGTAAAAGCTCTGCTACCATGTGATGAACATGACAATCACCCAGCCTACTCCTGGTGACCTGCGATAAGCTATAATATCTCAATCTGCAAGAAGAAATAGTTTGTACTGCGTGATATTTGAAAATAAAATAAATCATGACTGGAAAAAATGTCTGTTGTTGTGTTCCATACATCCTTCTCAAGGTAATAGGTGTAAAACTAAGTGCAATTGTATCGAAAATATTCAGTGCCATACAAATTCTTGCATGAAATGTGGCGAGCTTGTTTTTTCACAGGCAGCATGAGTCACTTTAGGTTCGTACGACATACATAAGTTGCCATGTGTACAGGAAGAGTCTAGTTTTTCGCTGCAAGTAAAGGGGAAGATTTAGTTTGCATACTCTTAGATCTTTTGGAACATATAACAACTTTCGAAGATGCTCACTGTTTCTTGAAAAATAATGTCCCCCAACAGAGACTTATTGAGTGAAGCCATGAGAGACTACTTAGCATTACTATCCTAGCAAATAACGAAATTAGCAACTTACAGCATTCAGTCGAGAAGAGTCCAGGAGGCTCCATCACAAGTGTAATGTATTTGGGATATCTCTGGAGTGCTGAACGTGGAAGGAATCATATAATTTTTGCACTTCATAGATCTAATAACCAACTGCAGACTGCGCCTAGATATCGAGGATAAGTTAATCTGGCCCTGGAGTCCATGGGGACAGTATTCGGCTCGTTGTGCTCACTGGGCCATCATGGATGGCAAGGTCGATTGCCTCCTTTGGCAGTCTATCCCGGGTTGCTAAGAGCCAATTAAGTGCAAGACATTCGCTTGCTGGCTTTGGCGGATCATCTGGCACGTCGTGGTCTGGACCAACCCAATGCATTTCCTCTTTGTTACCAGGAAGACAAGACAGTATCACAGCTTTTGAGAAAGCACGTCTTTGCTAGGTAAGTCTTGCACAAGGGCCTTCGAGGTTTGGCTTGCAGGCAATCACACTGCAGCCGGGTGAGTAGTTATAAATAGGTTCTTACATGCTGCTGAGTGCTTGGGTGATGGAAAAAATCAACAGAACCCATTCTCTAATCAGCCCGAGGATGTGGAGAATTTGGCGACCATGGAATGCCTCTGTGTACGGTGACTCAACCCTGAGATACCAGGAGATGGGTGAGTTCATCCACAACGAAGCCGAGTTGTGGCACATGGCTGGAGCCATTTTCCGCTCCACGGCATGCAAGCACCATGACTGTCCCTAGCTTTAGCATTTTGGCTAGTTTGCTTGCTTGTAGCTTTCAAGCTTTTGGTTTTGGAGTCTGCTTGTACCTTTTCATCATTTTGATGCTCTCTGCAAAAAAAATGTGCGACAGCTACTCAAAATCTTGCACGAATTTAAGATTCAGACTAATGTGCACCAGAGTTGAAATGAAATTTGCTAACCTAAATACCAGAACACCCTTTATACTAAGTTGGAAACAATTAACCATAGTCATCCTTGAAATAAATTAACAGTCACAGACTCACAGTGGTAGAAAGGAAGACAAATCGAGCACAATAATCACTGCCCCCAAGTTGCTCGGCGGATTGCCGCCCAGGTATTACGACTAATAACAGCGTAAAAAGCAGAGCGGACAGAAACCTTACCTGCTCCTCGAGCGCACGCGGATTCACCAATGGCAAAGCCGAAGTCATGGATGCCCAGATGGCTCGGACGGGAGACGGTGGCGGTGGGAAACAGATCTGCACAACGACTGGACAGTGCCCACCACGGCGGACCGAGTCGGGGACGCGGCCCGGGGCCTAAACTTTCTTCGACCGTTTTGGCCCACGACAGCCGCAAAAATAAGAGGGGCTGCCGAGTTGGGAGCTCGTTTCTTAAAAAACGTATATTAGTAATCGAAAACCATATGTTTTAATACTGTATACTGAAAAATATGAAATAATACACATGTACACTAACATGTCTAGTATGTGTACATGGAGCTTGTTTATAAAATGCGAAAACCTTATTTTTACAACTCAAACAAATCTGAAAAATCTACACATGTACATCGACATGTCTAGTATGTGCGTACAAGTTTTATCAACATATATTCTCAGTCTCAGATGTGTTCTACATAAAAAAAAAACATGGAGAGCAAAGTTAAGTTTTTTTCCCTTTCTGGAACCATAATTTTGTCTTCTTAATGTAGCCCAAAAATATATTACTATTTAACAAACAATTACAGATACCATTTGTATGTATCCACATTAAAAATTAAAACTTTCTAAACTCGTAAGTAGCATTTTGAAAAGAAAAAAAAAAGCCGATCTTCGTGTTGCTCGGTAGCCAGATCGGCGCACTCAGCTCTCTCGGCTTCTATTTGCATGCGCCCAAAACTTTTATTATGTATGTATTATACACGAGACATTGACAAACATATTTTTTTTATATAAATATTAAATTAAATAATTTAAAAATAAAAAGGAATATTTTACTGGAAAGTATTCAAAAAGCAAGTTTTTATATATTTAGCTTAAGATTTTCTGTACACTCATGCGTATGGAATAAAAATGTTGACTTATTTGTGAGTTATTGTTCAGATAAATAAAAAAAGATGTTCATATGCATCAAATAATATGTTCATATACATCAAATAATATATTCATATAGTTAAAAAACATATATTTTAGGAAAAAACAAGGAAAGAAAAGGAAATTACATAAATATGATGTGTTTATGCGGAATAAGGAAATATTTTATTTATTTATTTAAAAGGAACTTACATACCAAAGCAATATGGCAACACGAGACAATTCCGGAGGGAAACCGGTACCGCATGTTTCTGCACAGATTTTGCCATAACCCCTCTGATGCATGTAAAATGTATACATGAACTTTGTTCTTTATCATATTGAATTCAGACATATTTGAAACATATATGATGATAATACCATGTTTTATATTGATTTATGCGGATTTAAAAATGATCCTCTTTATTTGGTTTATAACTCTGCAGAACATGAAAACCCTCTTTTGTGTATTTTTCACTTTCAAAGACCTATGCGGAGTCAAATTGACCTAAGATTTTTGGAGCGTCATTTTTTCATCGGGAGAAGCACCTTGGCCAGTGTAACCTCACCTGGAAGGGCCTGAGGCCCAAAAGAGTCCAGGTGGCGCGCCCAAACATGTAGGGCGCGCCACCTGCACTCTTTCGGCCGTCGATCATCCAAATCGCGTGATCTTTTCGCCCACCGACGTTTTTTGACCTAAAAATCACTATATATATGGCCCCGAAGAGTTCTCGGGTGGGGGCGCCGTAGAAAGACAGAAACATGAAAACGGAGGCTGCAACAGAGAAGATTGGAGGGGGAAACTCCGCCGGGATCACCGCCGGAGGGATCTCCGCCTTCTCCAACGTCTTGATCATCATCACCATGATCAAGGGGGAGTAGTCCACCTCTGGACTACGGGTTTGTGGCAGTAGCTTGATCTATTTCTCTCATGTTTTTCATAGTTCTTAGTGCCATATGAGCTGCCTCACATGATTAAGGCCATATTTGTAATACTTATGTGGTGGATCCTTATTCTATGATATTGTGCTATGAGATCTGATCGTATTATGTGTAAGATGTATTTATAGATGCATATTATGTAGCCCGTTTTTAAGTATTTGTTCTGATCCAACATCTATGCAAGAGCGTGTGTGGGGTGGTGTATGTATTAGATGGAGTAGCATGGTTTTAGTGATTGAATAGTGACAACAATTCATGCTCTATTATGGTTTTCCTTTTCTTTTGCTTCTCACTAGGGATAAAGTGAATGCATGTGCTATGTTCGTCACGTGACAAAAGTGATGATCTTGTTTGGTCAAGGTAGCATATTTGATATTCAAATATCATGTCAAAGTACTTAAAACTATACTCTGTTGATTCTTAATTCAAGATTGCATGGAGTTTTTCCTTTCTTGTGGAGTATAAGAGAGATGTGTTTCATCATCTCTATGTTAGGACGTGATGCCCATATGAATGTGTATCTTACTCATGCTATTGTTTTGCATCATCATATCTCATTGATGAATTACTATTTGTCCACTACAACTTAAAAGAGAGAATAGTCAAGTGAACCCATGAACCCCGGTTCACTTTTTATCATGCGAAACATCTTTATATTACTTTTATCTTGTTTTCTACTTGCAGCACTATTTTAATCCGAAAATACAAAAATATTTACTTTTCTTATTTGCTCCAAAACACCCAAAACAATCAACCCCTTTACAGTTTTTACTTAGTTATTTTATTTTATCTAGCTTTACTCGCTTTATTTTTTACTTGTGTTTATTTACTTCCGCGAAACCTTGTGCTTGACAACCACACGGTGGAGTTGGGGAACAAGGCTTTTATTTTACTTGCAGGATTGCTGGAAGAAGAGAGAAGAGAATACTCTTTGTCCAGTTCCCCGAGAGTTCGATATAAACCCTTGATTCGCTCTTGTGGGGAAACTACTCTGCTGACACAACACTCTGCACTTTGAGTTCAACGCCATCACCCTCAAACTGCAGATTGCTCGAAAGAACTAAACTTTTACATAGTTCCCAAACTCTGATTAATATGAAACCTATTTCTTTTGGAAAGATAACGATGAAAAGAACCGTAACACTTCCGTTGGAAAGATAGCAATGAAACCAATTTTGTTGGAAAGAAAACGATGAAACAAGTTGACGAATGCTTATATGTCTTGAAGTCTTGTTAAGTACGAACCCGTACTTATTGCTTCTTTGGGACATAACCGGGCAGGTATGAAGACATGTTCGATGAAGACGACGTTAGCAAGGTTACCCTTCCGGCTTGGCCTGGGCAGGGTTATGGACACCACTGGTTATCTTCAGGACTCTTATTCCAATTTGTATCTTGTCCGTACTCGGACGTATTCGATCTTCTGTAGGATTTGGATCTTTGTATTGTATATTTGTATCTTGACTCGTTGGAGTCGTTGTTGCAATATATGTCTCTTGTGGGCTCTATTGTAATCCTGTTGTAATATTACCGCTTGTGTTAATTCCTCTGGCATCACGTGTGTGATTTGTCGCGCACGTCGTGTCGGAGGGCGTCTCAGAATCGATATCGTGCGGATTTCGGCGGGTTCGTTGGGATCCTCATGGTACCGGTTTTGAGGCGTCACAACCACCTGGTCTTTTTTGGGTCTCAAGCCCCTCCAGGTGTGCTTCCAGGTCCCAGGTTGTTTCTCCCGATGAAAAAATGACCCTCCAAAAATTCTAGCTCAATTTGACTTCGTATAGGTCTTTGAAAGTGAAAAATACACAAAATAGGGAATTCATGTTCTGCAGAGTTATAAACCAAATAAAGTGGATCATTGGTAAATCCCCATAAATCAATGTAAAACATGGTATTATCATCATATATGTTACAAATATGTGAGAATTAATTCTAATAAAGGACAAAGTTCATGTATGGATTTTACATGCATCAATCATGAACTAAGATAAGCATGAAAGATCACTACCAAAAGTGGATCACATATTCATCCTACCACTACAACTACGGTCTCAACCTACCACCATAACAAAAGTGGGTTTCACCCTAACATTGTCAAGTCATCATCACATGAGGGGTTAGTATATACCACCTCACCAAAATATGAAGAGAAAATTCCTTGTTTGACACTACCTTAAAATTTCCTTTCCAATTTGGTCCTAGGAAAAAATTCTTCCCAATTTGACATCTTAACTTAATGTCTTTCCTCTAATGACACTCTAGTGCATTTTGAGCATTAATGGTGTTAAATAAGAAGTCAAAATCTCTTCTGTCCCTGATAAATTATGTGACCAAAAATATCTCCAAGTTTCTTCCTTCCCCAACTTGTATGGCCAGAATAAATTCGTTTTGGGGTTACCGAAGGGTTTTGGGAGCATTTTGAGCTTTTCCGTAAGTTGGTCGATACTACTGGACATCGGTAGTACCGTCCTACTTCTGCCCAACACTTCCATCTTTTTGATTGTTGGGATGTTTTTCTTCGTGGCCGGTAGTACCGGCCCAAAGGTGCGGAAGTTTCGGTCCTACGTTTTCTGCGCCTAACAGTTGGAACTAGGCACCTATTTAAGAGGCTTTATTCCCTAATGGTACCCAATCCTGCACAGCTCGTTCTTGTCCTCATGGTTAACCTTTATTGGGCTTTCTATATCTCTATTCCCTCAATTATTCTTGCTCCCATTTTAGGAAAAGAGAGAGGAGATCTAGATCTACTATCCTACCAATCAAAACCCTCTATTTTTGAGGGAATCCTCTAGATCAAGATCTTGAAGAAATTTTATGTTCTCCTCCTTTGTTCTTCCTCTCTTATTCTCCCAATAACTTATGTAGCTTTGGTGGAATTTTAGAGTGAGGGACTTGTCATTACATAAGGTGCATCGGTTTGAATTCTTCCCGGTGATACGTGGAATTGAGAGTTAGGATGTTGATTTTCTTCGGGTGCTTGTACCCGTAGCTTGTTCCTATTGGATTCTTGGAACCCTACATGGTTTGTGGCCTTTTGTGGCATTGCAGCTTTAGTGAATATTACTTGGGAGCCTACAATTGTTGTGGAGTTTGCATCAAGCTTGTGACCATTGTGGAGATTACTTTGGAGCTTCCAAATAAATTGTGGAGCTCGCCCCAAGCTTGTACATGATTGGTGACCACACTCAAGTGTCCCATAGTGGATCGAGGATTTCCCTTTTGGTGGGAAAGCTCGAGGAGAGTATGATGCACCATTGTGGCATTTGGAGTGTCTTGTGCATCCACGCTGCTCCAACAGAGAGTAGCACCCGCAATGGTGTGAACCAGGCCCTAAGACCACCATAGGTCTACATGGTGTAGTAGTACTTGCCCAGGTAGGTACTGGGAGAAATGATCCTATGTGGTGATACCAAGTCAACAAAGTTGGTACCCTAGGCATTGTGGTCGACAAGGTGGCTGAGCACTGCCATGAGAGCCTCCTCGGTGAAGTCAACATTGTCCATGACTGTCTGGTAGAGGTCAGGGTGCATGTCAGTGGGCTTGTTGTCCTAGATGGCATGTGCAACGTCCTTGACAGAGTCGGTCATGTGGATGAAGACCACGATCTCGTCCCGGAGAGGGCAACCCTTTTACTCTTACCTGAAGAGCCCCAGTCATTTGTTCAGCAGGCTTGTCAGGGGCGCCATCGAGGACAACCATCTCGGACTCCTGGGTCTCATCATCCTCGGGAGAAGGGAAAGTGGAGGTGTATCGAGGGCCTCACTTGGGCCCATGCGTACTTGCAGGTGGCAATGCCAAACGAGAAGATGGACTGCATCTCATCGTAGTTAGCGATGGGAGTGTTCATGAACTCGGTGTCGGGGTTTTTGATTCCCGGTCGTAAAATTTTATATTGGTGGGGGTTGTGACCACAATTCGATGGGGTAACAATCTCAGGCACACAAGAGATATACAAGTTCAAACCCCGAGAATATATTGCCGGTAACAACCCTACTTCCTGGTGGAGTTGACTGGATTAATATGTGTGAGGTGCTGGTGTGTAGCTAGGGTGAGCCGACTTCCGGTGGAAAGAGCAACCATAAATGGAAGCACATCTGTTCAATTAGCTCCTGTGCTCTAGGTAGGAAAAAAACTTCAATTATAAATCTCCAAAAAATGGAAAAAAAAAACTATTATTACATATCAAAAACTTCAATTCTAAATCTCAAAAAAAATGGAAAAATATATTACAGTATTACATACATGCACATGCAGTATGTGCGAGTAAATGCCTAACGAAATATCTTTCATGGGCGATCTACATGAAAACAAGGGGAGTAAAATTGAGTTTTTTCTCCTTTTAGAGCTACAATTTTGCTGCTTTTGTTAAGCACAAAATATGATGTATTATTTTAGCAAAACTTTGCGGACATGTAGAAAACATATGTATATATCCATGAAAAATATCGGATTTTCATAACTTAAAAATATAGTTCCGAATTTTTCAAACTTCAAAATATAGTTTCTGAAATTTGCAAAATGTCGAGCTCCCTGAATCAGGGGAGGCAAAATGCTGCACTCCGCTCGAGCCTCCGGGGGACTTCGCGCTTGTTCCAATTCAAGTCACTTGCTTGCTGCTATGCCCACCAGTGCTTGGTTGCTCCGGATTGATTGCTGCTGCATCGGATTTATCTGTCCACTAGCACTTGGTCCTTGGACCCTCCCGTACGTGCTGTTAGCTACCACTGAATTTCAATCGATTTGCCACTAGATCACTTGGTCCTGCTTCTGATCGCTGTGGTGCGTGCAGTTTACCCAGTGCCCCGTTCTTTCTTCTTGCTTCAAGGGGAAGCGGCATTGTTTCCTGGAATGAAAAGACGTTTTCGTGATGTCAGCTTGTGATGACGATTCGTTCGAGGATTGGCTTCTCCTAAATAATACTAGCTCAGTATAAGATTAAGTGGCAGCATGATGAAGGTCCATAAGAAAATAGTGCTGATAAAAGAAGGCCAATACGAAAATAAAGAAGGAATTAAATAATCTAATTGAGCAGAGGGGGCAAACTTATTAGTTTGCAGCATGCAGCTTACGCCGATTTAGCCTGCAAAGTTCAAACCTCCTAAATGGAGAACCTCTAAAGAAAGAATTAATTCCATCGCATTCATCTCTATCTAGAAGCTGCCTCGACTGACTAGGATAAGAGTGTCATCTTGTGGAGAAATACCAACGTATTCCTGGTTAGACGTAGAAGTTACAGCAAGAGTTCAAACTGGACACAACGGAAGGGCTGCCGTGTCAAGCAGGGAAAAACTTAGGACCATACACGCAGCAAGTGGGAAATAGATTAGTACCATGTGTATGGAGACATGAGGAGAAGAGCAACCATAAATGGAAGCACATACCTTCGACCATACAACTCCATCAACACCAAGAAAAATGGGCACGTTCTTCTTCCTAATCATCCTTGCATTGATCACCATTCCACCATGCTCATATGCTTCGGCCCAGTCGACGCTAAGCACTGGCTCGTCCTTCTCTGTAGAAGACTATAGGCAGACCTTCCTTACCTCGCCAAATGCTGATTTCTCTTGTGGCTTCTATGAAGTTGGAAGGAATGGATTCTCCTTCTCTATTTGGTTCACTAACACCATAGAAAAGACGCTTGTATGGTCTGCAAACCCCAAGTCTCCGGTGAATGGCCGTGGTTCCATGGTACTACTGAACCATAACGGAAACTTGGTTCTCACCGATGTCAATGGCACCGTGACTTGGGACAGCAACACAAGCTCTGGAGAGGGCACAATGGTTTCCCTTCTTGACACCGGCAACCTCATCGTCAAAGACTCCACTGGTAAAATCTTGTGGGAAAGCTTCTCTTCCCCGACAGATACCCTGCTGCCTTTGCAGCCCCTAAAAAAAGGTACAAGACTAGTCTCCAATTACTACAACCTCTATTTCGACAACGATAATGTGCTACGCCTTATGTATGATGGTCCAGAGATATCAAGTATCTATTGGCCAAGTGCAGACTATACTGTGTTTGAAAATGGACGGACTAACTACAACAGCTCCAGGATTGCAGTCCTCGACACTGAAGGATTTTTCCTCTCAAGTGATGGGGTGAATGTCAAGGCTTCTGATTGGGGTACTGGAGTTAAGAGAAGGCTGACCATTGGTCATGACGGAAACATCAGAATATACAGTCTGAATGCTTCAACTGGGAGCTGGATAGTATCATGGGAGGCTATAGCAGAAATATGCAGTGTGCACGGGATATGTGGACAAAATAGGTTTTGTGAGTATTTACCAAGCCTCAGGTGTTCATGTCCCCCAGGATATGAGATGACTGATCCGCAAAATTGGAACAGAGGTTGCCGGCCACAATTCAACAAAAGCTGCAGCAGAACAGAACAGTTTGACTTCATCAAGGTCCCCCAAAGTGACTGTTATGGCTTTGATCTGACCTACAACCAGTCCGTCTCACTTGCTCAATGTAAGAAGATATGCTTGGACATCTGTACCTGCTCAGCATTCACATACAAGATAGGATCTGCACTTTGCTACACCAAATCTGTACTCTTCAATTGTTATAGATCCGCAAATTTTCCTGGAGATAACTATATCAAAGTACCCAAGAATCTGGGTACCTCCAAACAGTCTGGTCTCACGTGTAATCTGGGAAATCCTGTGGTTATTCAAGACTCTGCAAGTATGTATGGAATGAACTATAGCAACAAAAGTTATACTACTTACTATGTATTTGCAACAATACTGGCAGCCCTAGTGTTGCTCTTTATAGGTACAAGCTGGTCGTTTCTCTACAGCAAGCAAAACATACCCAAGTCAATGGAAGCAGGATACAGGACGGTGATGAGCCAATTCAGGATGTTCACGTACCGAGAGTTAAGGGAAGCTACTGGAAAGTTTAAAGAAGAGATTGGAAGAGGAGCCTCTGGAATTGTTTACAGAGGAGTACTTGAAGATAAGAGAGTAATTGCGGTGAAGAAGCTAACAAACATTTCACATAGTGAGGAGGAATTCTGGGCAGAAATGAATATAATCGGAAGGATCAACCATATGAATTTAGTGAGAATGTGGGGGTTTTGCTCTGAGGGTCAACACAAACTACTGGTGTATGAGTATGTCGAGAATGAATCACTCGACAAGTTTATATTTGGTGATGTAAGTACTGAGAGATTACTTTCGTGGAGCCAACGATTCAAAATAGCATTGGGAACTGCAAGAGGTTTGGCCTACCTCCATCATGAGTGCCTGGAGTGGATAATCCATTGTGATGTAAAGCCAGAGAACATACTCCTGAGCCGAGACTTTGAAGCCAAGATAGCAGATTTTGGACTAGCCAAACTCTCAAAGAGAGACAGTTCCAGTTTCAGCCTCGCCTACATGAGAGGAACAATGGGCTACATGGCACCCGAGTGGGCGCTGAATTTGCCAATCAATGCAAAGGTCGACGTATACAGTTATGGTGTTGTCCTTCTCGAGTTAGTTACTGGAAGTAGGATCTCAAGTGGGATAGCAATGGATGGTGAAGAGGTAGAGCTTAGTCGGTTTGTGCACACATTGAAAGATTTGCTGGTGAGTGGAGATGTCAAGGATATAGTTGATACTAGATTGAATGGCTATTTTGATCCGGACCAAGTGGCAGTGATGGTGAAACTGGCTTTATCTTGTCTTGAAGAAAGAAACCGCAGGCCTACAATGAATGAAATTGTAAGAGCTCTTCTAGCATGTGATGACCATGATAATCATCCAGCCTACTCATGGTTGACTTGTGATAACTTATTAGATCTCGATTTGTAAGAATAAACTGTTTGCATGGTACGTGGTATTTGATAGTAAGATAAAGCCATTCTCGATATAAGTAGTAAAATAAATAATGACTAGACAAATGATAGTTATTGTGTTGCATGTCAGTTTAATAGGTGTAACACCAAGTGCAATTGTATATAGTGTACTGTGTTGAAATTTTCATAGCCATGTGAACTCGAAATATGGTGGGTTATTTTTTCACAGGCTGCATAAGCACTTTAGGTTCGTTTTCCATGCTTACAGGAAGACTGGGAGACAAGTTTTTCATTGCAATTAAAAGGGAAGAGTTTAATTTGCACACTCTTAGATCTTTTGGAGCACATAACAACTTCTGAAGATGCCCACTCTGTTCTTTCAAAAATAATTCCCTCCGACGGAATTATGGAGTGCAACCATGAGAGACCGCTTAGCATGACTTCGCTAGCAAATAACGAATTAAGGACTCACAAAATTCAGTCGAGAATAGTCCAGGACGCTCCGTCACAAGGATATTGGATTTGGGATATCTCTAGAGCGCTGAACATGGAATTAATCATATAATTCTTGGACTTCCTAGATCTAATCACCAACCGCAGCCTGTGTCTAGATGCCGAGGATAAGAGCATCTCCATCTCCAGTTCCATCCCTTAAAGCATCCTCCAAAGTTTTTTGGACACACCGAACATTTAACCATCCCCAGTGGCGCGTCCTAAAGGTTCTTTTCGCTTGGCACAGTACAATACGGTGTCCGCCGAGGCCATCCCCGCTCCACAGGGGACGCTTCGAGCGCCGGACAGAGCGCGAAGTGAGGCAGGGAGTGGTGGGCTGGACGCGTCATTGACACACGAAAGACGTGCAACCGTCGCCTACCTCGCGACGGAAGTTTATGGCGTGCAGCGACGATGCAGTTTCCACAATGGCGCAACGACACGTCTCGTTGCACCTAGCTCTCCGTGTCGGCGTTAATGCACGCCACCGCTCCCTCGCCTCCCTCCGGCGTATAAAAAGGGTGCTTGCGCATCGCCCCTCAGACAAACCCTAGCGCCTCAATCCCCAACCCTAGTCGCCACCATCTCAGGAGTCGAGGGCCATTCCATGGCTGGTAGTGGTCGAGGTCGCGGCCGTGGCGGCCGTGCTGGAGCAGCAAGAACTCCACGGTCGCCGTCACCTGCGCCGTCGTCGTCTTCTGAGGGGGAGTGGGAGTTCGAGTTCTTCGTCATCCTCAATGGCGACCCACTCAGCATCCAGAGGCTGCCAGACAAGTTTACCGAGTTCGTCATCGGCAATGAGCCGGCCCTGCTGTCGTTTTAGGAGGCTAGCTGCAGCTTTGCCGGTGGACGTGCTCTTCGATGGGCGCGACAAGATGTACCTCCACACTGGCTGGGAGAAGTTGGCGCGCTCCCACAACCTCCAAGCTATCTGCATGCTCACATTCTGCTACCAAGGCGGCGAGGAGATAAGCGTGAAGGTGTTCGACGACACGTACTACCCAGCGATGACAAAGAGGACGATGATTGAACATGACGAGTGTTTTTTCTTTGCAGCGAAGATGGCCGCCGGCCAATTGAAGCCACTAGTGTAGGTTTCTAGATATTCTTTCTCCGAGCAAGCTGAATTTTTCATTTTGGGTGATTAAGAGTGCATGGGAGTGTTCTTTCTTGGCAACGAACACACGAAATCTGTGAGGCCAAGGTTTTGTCATTTTGTAATGTCTTAACTATATTCCAAACTACATATTACTTTGTGTAATGTTCCTTCTCTTTATTGAAATGAAAATGCAAACCAAAGAAAAATTATTTTAATGTAAAAACAAGTTTGAAGATGCGTTTGAGGACCGCGACTAGGGAGCGACGTGCCTCAAGTGCGACACGAAGTGGAGACGTCCTCTAAACGTTCAATCCGGTAGTAGAGAACGTTTCTCCAAGTTCATCTAGGATTGGAGTCGATCGCGACAGTATGCGGCTAATTGTTCTTACCGTGCGCTCATGGATGGAGTTGCTGGGAGCCACTGAAGGAGTACAATACATTTGCTTGGCTGGCTGTGGCGGGCATCACTAGTAGAAAAAGCGCCTTTAGTCCCGGTTCACAACGGGCTTTAGTCCCGGTTGTGCAACCGGGACTAAAGGGTCGCGACTAAAGGCCCCCCCTTTAGTCCCGGTTGCTTACGAACCGGGACTAAAGGTCCGTCCGCGCGGGTTCTGTGCGCCGGGCGAAAATATCTCAATTTTTCAAAAAAAAAATTCAAATTTTTTCCACTCAATTTTTTTCCCTATTTTTCAGAATTTCTATTATTTCAGTTATATTTGCATAGTTTAGTCTCTATTACTTTACTCGTGATCAAACTTCCCGCTCGGTCACCCATCCTCCCGCACTAGCACGCTTAACTTCCGAATTCCATCCCATCCCGCATCCAATTGCTTCGCGCGCATGTATGTGATAGTAGTATCATATAATTCTATTAACATATGTTGGTCGATGTCACATTTCTTTATTGTTTGAATTTCAAATAATTATTTTAATAAACAAAAGTAATGATGCAATAATAATATTGATTAAATAAATAAACATTAACTTTTTAATTTGTATTATTTTTTGTTTTTTTAATTTTTTTTTGCCAAACCTAAAAATTTGAAAATCTAAAAGGGTAAAAGTAATAGTAATCTTTATGCATGATACAATTATTAATTTTAATTTTTGAAAAAATAAAAAAATCCAGAATTTATAGCAAAAACTAAAATCTTCCTGCTTTCGTACTTTCATTTGGAATTTTGAGAATCTAAAATTTGGCTAACCAGGTAAATCCCGGTGAATTCGGATGTAACTTTTTCCCAGGATTTTTTTGATATATTATACGTTTTTTTTCGACGTCGTATGCAAAAGTTATTGCGGTTTTACCATTTTTCAAAACTTTTTTAAAAAAAAAAGTGAAAATTCAAATTTGTTAATTTTCCCTAATACTAGGTTGCATAACATACAAGAATCTGAAAACATTTTATTCTTTTGAATTTTCTATCATTTTATTTTCTATTTTACAGTGCTAAAAAAGGTGATCCCCCGCCTCCTTTGCATGCCACCCGTCCTTGCGGGCAGAAGAAAACAGGAGCACATGGCGGGACCCACCCCATCTTACCACCACTACCTTATCTTTTCATGTCGATTTCCTCCAATCTCTCACGGAGCACGCGTCCATGGCCGAAGATGGAGCACCGCCGCGCGCCCCACGCTACCGCGCCCCCATGCTGCTGCGCCACCACCTCGCCTACCCCCGCCATGGCTCCCATCCCTCCCGCCTGCTCCACGCACGCCCCGCCATGATTCACTCCGGCGGCCATAGCCGGATGCGAGAGCCAGGGGAGGTCGTCGGCCGGCACCGTCGCCGGCAACCACCAGTGTTGCGAACTGCGCCACGCCGCCTGCAGGCTCCGCCATGGATTGTTCAAGGTGAGCACCGAGTTGCTGCTAGGCGCCTCCGTCGATGGCATCGTTGCTACAATAGGCCGTCGTCGTTGCTACGTCTTGCCTCCCCCGCTGCTACATCCGGCCGCCGCCGCCGCTGTAGGCGCCGCCATGGGCCTCCGCCGTTGCTGCAAGGCGCGCCGCCATGGCTCTCGCCGCCGCCTCTGCAAGGCGTGCCGTCATGGGCCTCCCTCTGTCATGCTGCAAGGCTGGCCGCCATGGCACTCCTCCGCTGCTTCAGTTCAGTGCGGGGCTGCTCCCATCTTGGAGACGCCTTGCTACCAAGCCATGGGGCAGCTGCTACCATTGTGTAGGTGCCTTGCGCACTACCAAGGCACAGGCGGGGATGGTACAACGTCCTTTGTATTTTGCTACTTTTCTTCTATATTGTTGCTACTGTAGCATATATTTTTTGCTACCCATTCTCCGGCGAGGTCTCCGGCGACATCACCAGCGTCTCTGATGAGGTCGCTTTTGCTACATTGGCAGATTATTTTTGCTACAAATGCGTAATGTTTTTGCTACGTGATCTCCAGCGAGATCTCCGGCGGTCTCCGGCGAGTTTTGTGTTTTTTTAGGGGTGAACCTTTGTTGCTACAATTGTGCTAGTTTTGCTACAATGGTGCTTTTATGGAAGCAAAAGTGGGATTTTAGGTGAAAATAGAGTTTGCTACAATTGAATCGTTTTTTGCTACTTTGGTACATCATGGTAGTAAAAGCGGGAAAGTGAGGTGATGATTTGACCAGGCGGCCCAAAACGACCCAAATAGGCCGATCCAACGGCTGGGATCCGGGATCAGATTTCTGATCCCCCGGTGAAAAAAAAAAGAATTGGCGGAGAGAGCTCGCGCTCGACGTGACGCGGTCAGCCGCCAGACAGGAAATTCGGCACATACCCAGCAGGTAACTGTTCGGTCAAAGCTCGCGCGCGAGTCTGTCCAAACAGGTAGAGAGTAGGTGGGTCTTCCAGTTCGGTCAAAGCGCACGTGCTCGCGAGTCGTCCAGAGTCGGTAGATTGTAGGCGGGCCTTCCAGACTCGAACTTGATCGCTACGACCGAACAAACTTAAAGGAAAGTTTCAAAAAAAAAACTTGAAAGTTTATTATTTCTAAATCTTCAATATTTCTCAAAAAAATAAATCACATATGCATTTCTAATATGTACGACTATTTTTTTATCGAAACATCTTTCATCCGTGATCTACATAAAATAGGGGAGCAAAATCGACCCCCTCCCCCCCTTTATAGGTACTCCGTACAATCTAGTGTATTTTTTTTACAAAATAACACTTAATCCTTCATCCGTCTATAAAAAAAAGTCTGAGATGGTCTAATAGCATGAAGGTCCATAAGAAACTAATTGTAATGCTCATAAAAGAAAGTCAATAAGAAAATAAAGTACAACAGATAATCTAATTGGGCATCTTTATTACTCATTCACAAGTGGGAAATAAATAAGAACCACTACTCTGGAACAAATAAATAAGAACCAACGTGTATGGAGGGAGACATGAGGAAAACAGAAGCATAAATGGCAGCACATACCTTCGACCATACAACTCCCAGAACACAAGAAAAATGGCCAAATTCCTCTCCCTAATCATTCTTCCATTGCTCACCGCTCTGCCATACTCCTATGCTTCGCCCCAGTTGATGCTAACCACTGGCTCATCCTTGTCTGTAGAAGAGCATAGTGAAACCTTTCTTATCTCGCCAAATGCTGATTTCTCTTGTGGCTTCTATGAAGTTGGAAGGAATGCATTCTCCTTCTCTATTTGGTTCACTAACACCACAGAGAAAACTGTTGTATGGTCTGCCAACCCCAATTCTCCGGTGAATGGCCATGGTTCCATGATGTTGCTGAACCATAACGGAAACTTTGTCCTCACTGATGTCAATGGCAGCGTCACTTGGGACAGCAACACAAGCTCAGGAGAGGGCACAATGGTTTCCCTTCTTGACACCGGCAACCTCATCGTCAAAGACTCAACAGGTAAAATGTTGTGGGAAAGTTTCTCTTCACCGACAGATACACTGCTGCCTTTACAGCCCTTCAAAAAAGGTACAAGACTAGTCTCCAGTTATTTCAGCCTCTATTTCGACAACGACAATGTCCTACGCCTTATGTATGATGGTCCAGAGATATCAAGTCTCTATTGGCCAAGTGCAGACTATAGTGTGTTTGCAAATGGACGGACTAACTACAACAGCTCCAGGATTGCAGTCCTTGACACTGAAGGATATTTCGTCTCAAGTGATGGGCTGAATGTCAAGGCTTCTGACTGGGGTACTGGAGTCAAGAGAAGACTGACAATTGGTTATGATGGAAACATCAGAATATACAGTCTGAATGCTTCAACTGGGAGCTGGATTGTATCATGGGAGGCTATAACAGATATGTGCAGCGTGCACGGGATATGCGGACAAAATGGGTTATGCGAGTACTTGCCAAGCCTCAGGTGTTCATGTCCCCCAGGATATGAGATGACTGATCCGCATAACTGGAACAGAGGTTGCCGGCCACAATTCAACAAAAGCTGCAGCAAAACAGAACACTTTGACTTCATCAAGGTCCCTCACAGTGACTGTTATGGCTTTGATCTGACCTACAACGATTCCATCTCGCTTGCTCAATGTGAAAAGATATGCTTGGACGTCTGTTCCTGCTCGGCGTTTGTGTACAGGACAGGATTTGCACTTTGCTACACCAAATCTGTACTCTTCAATTGTTATACATCAGCAAATTTTGCTGGAGATATGTATATCAAAGTACCAAAGACTATGGGTACCTCCAAACAGTCTGGTCTTACATGTAATCTGAGTAATCCTGTGGTTGTACAAGGCTCTACAAGTAATAAAAGGTTTATACCTTACTATGTATTTGTGACAATACTGGGAGCCCTAGTGTTGCTCTTTACAGGTACAAGCTGGTCGTTTCTTTACAGCAAGCAAAACATACCTAAGTCAATGGAAGAAGGCTACAGGACGGTGATGAGTCAATTCAGGATGTTCACGTACCGAGAGTTAAGGGAAGCTACTGGAAAGTTTAAGGAAGAGATTGGAAGAGGAGCCTGTGGAATTGTTTACAGAGGAGTACTTGAAGATAAGAGAGTAGTTGCGGTGAAGAAGCTAACAAACATTTCACATAGTGAGGAGGAATTCTGGGCAGAAATGAATATAATCGGAAGGATCAACCATATGAATTTAGTGAGAATGTGGGGTTTTTGCTCTGAGGGTCAACACAGACTAATGGTGTATGAGTATGTCGAGAATGAATCACTCGACAAGTTTATATTTGGTGACGTAAGTACTGAGAGATTACTTTCTTGGAGCCAACGATTCAAAATAGCATTGGGAACTGCAAGAGGCTTGGCCTACCTCCATCATGAGTGCCTGGAGTGGATAATCCATTGTGATGTAAAGCCAGAGAACATACTCCTGAGTCGAGACTTTGAAGCCAAGATAGCAGACTTTGGACTTGCCAAACTCTCAAAGAGAGACAGATCCAGTTTCAGCCTCTCCCACATGAGAGGAACAATGGGCTACATGGCACCAGAGTGGGTGCTGAATTTGCCAATCAACGCAAAGGTCGACGTGTACAGTTATGGTGTTGTCCTTCTCGAGTTAGTTACTGGAAGTAGGATCTCTAGCGGGATAGCAATGGATGGTGAAGAGGTAGAGCTTAGTCAGTTTGTGAACGCATTGACAGAATTGCAGGTGAGTGGAGATGTCAAGGATATAGAGGATATAGTTGATACCAGATTGAATGGTCATTTTGATCCTGAGCAAGTGGCAGTAATGGTGAAATTGGCTTTATCTTGTCTTGAAGAAAGAAACCGCAGGCCTACAATGAATGAAACTGTAAGAGCTCTGCTAGCATGTGATGACCATGACAACCATCCAGCCTACTCATGGTTGACCTGCGAAAACCTATTAAATCTGGATTTGTAAGATAAAATGTTTGTATTGTGCATGGTATTTGATAGTAAATAAATCCATTCTCGATATATAAATAGCAAAATAAATCATGGCTAGAGAAATGTCAGTTATTGTGTTTCATCTCAATGTAATAGGTGTAACACCAAATGCAATTGTATATAGTGCATTGAAATTTTCATTGCCATGTGTACCCTTGCATGAAATGTCGTGGGCTTATTTTTTTCACAGGCTGCATAAGTCACTTTAGGAATTTAGGTTCGTATGACATACATAAGTTGCCATGCATACAGGAAGACTCTAGTTGTTCATTGCAAGGAAAAGGGAAGAGTTTAATTTGCATACTCTTAGATCTTTTGGACCATAATAAAAATTCTGAAGATGCCCGCTGTTTCTTCAAAAATAAGGTCCTCCAACATAGATTTATTGAGTGCAACCATGAGAGACCGTTTAGCATGACTATGCAAGCACATAGCAAATTAACGACTCGCAACATTCAGTTGAGGATAGTCCAGGACACTCCGTCACAAGGATATTGTATTTGGGTCTAAAAGTATGCAAATTATATCGCTAATCCCGTTGTTACATACTCCAAAAGATCTAAGAGTATGTAAATTATATCTATGAAGTGCTAGATTTCCTCCACATTCAGCGTATATCTGTGAAGTGCTAGATCTTTTGGAGCACATAACAACTTCTGACTTCTGAGGATAAGTTCATCTGGCATTGGAGTCCATCAGGAAAGTATTCGGCTCGTTGTGCTTACCAGGCCCTCATGCACGGTAAGGTCGATACCCCATATTGGCAGTCCACCTGGAGTTGCTGGGAGCCACTAAAGTGCAAGACATTCGCTTGGCTGGCTGTGGCGAACCATCTGGCATGGCATGGTCTGGATCACCCTGATGCCTACCCTGTTTGCAATCAGGAAGACGAGACCGCGTCACACCTTTGAGAAAGTACATCTTTGCTAGATAAGTCTGGCACAAGGGCCTTCACCCTTCAAGGTTTGGCTCGCAGGTAGTTCTATGATAGCTTCTTACACGAGGATGAGGGCTCAGGTGATGGCGAAATCAAGGGAACCCATTCTCTGATCAGCCCGAGGATGTTGAGATTTTGAGGACCACAAAATGCCTGTGTGTTCGATGGTTCAGCTTCACAGCAGGAAACATGACCGTGCCTGCATTAGCATTTTTACTAGTTAGTGTTGCTTTTAGTTTCGTTTTCAGTGTTTTGGCTTTGGGGTTTGCTTCATCTCAAAAATTTCGATGCTCTCCTTCTTAATACAAAACGAAATGTGTGACGCCTACCCGAGAAAAACTTGCACGAATTTAGGTTCAGACAATATAAAGGAGAAAAAAAACTCTAACCTCTCAGCCTGTGACTGAGACCTCGCCCAGCACCGGCGACCGCCGGCCGCTGAGCCTCCTTCCGGCCACCGCATGCAGCCCGCTATCCGCCGCTCCTCCCGTCCTCCACCGTGCCCGTTCCCTACCTCTGCTCCTATTCCCCAATCTCCGTTGAGCCCTTGGCCCTGCTCTTCCCGATGACCGACGGCGGTGTCGTCTCGTGGGGTCGTCCGCTCGTGTACTGGTCACTAAGTGCGGAAGACAGTAGACGAATGCTGGCCTGACGGGGGGTTGGAGGTCGGCGGGGCAGTGCCGTTCATCGGACGATGGGGAGGGCGGCGCCGCGGCGGTGACTGAGGACTACGTTGCAGCACCTGCCCGCGCGATGCCCTACGTTCCAGCCAGCCCACGTTTGTTTAGCCCACCTAAGGCCTGGCTCGAAGAAGAGGGAGGGAAACCGGAGTGTTTTCGCGCGGAAAACCTATACACCGACCAGGTCGGCAGTTACCGCGCGCCGCACACCCCCGCGCGCGGTATGGCCCGGCCTGGTCGGCCCATTACGTGATTTTCTTTTTCTGTTTTCTGGTTTCTAGTTTCTTTTTTCTGTTTTTTTTCTTTCTTAAAAAATGAAAAAATGTTCAAAAATGAAAAAATGTTTAACTTTTTAAAAATGTTCAGATTTGGAAATATTTAACTTAAAAAATCTTCAATTTTTAAAAAATATTCAAATTTGAAAATCATTCAAACTTAAAAATTGTTCAAATTTAAAAATCGTTCAAACTTAAAAATCGTTCAAACATGAAAATCGTTCAAACTTAAAAATCATTTAAATAAAATTGTTCAAATTTAAAAATCATTCAAAATTTAAAATCGTTCACATTTGAGAACTGTTCTAATTTTTTAAAATATATTTTTAAGAACATTCATATTTTAAAAATGTTCATGTTTGTGAAAATATAATTTTTCCGAAAATACTCGGATTATGGAAAATCAAAAAAAATAGTAGAAAAAGAAAAGGAAACGAAACAAGAAAAAAAAAGAAAAAAACGAAAATTACCTTCTAGTGGGCCGCGGCCCAGCTAGCCAACGCAGCCACACAAGGTGTGCGGTGCGAACCCCGCGCCGACCTGGTCGGCAAACATGAGCTCCCTTTTTTGCGGGACTGATTTTGGTAGGGAAAGGCGTCGGGTCGCTCTCTGGCTCCCCTAGCTACAGTTTGCGATCGGCGGAAGATTTGGCCAGCTTCCCTCCCGATCTTTTTCCTTCCTCCCTGTGATGATTGATGATTCTAATTTGCAGGTCTCGCAGCACGAGTCTTTACTCTTTTACTTGTGCTTATTCACAAATCTAGAAATTTACTTGTATTTGTTTATGATTTATGCAGTATTTATTGAGTTCTTGTCTTCTAATATGGTTTTGGCCTAGATCATTTGTTGGACTTTGGTGAATAAATCTTTTGTTAATTTGCTTCTTGGATATTATTTAAGTAATGAATGTGTTTAGTCACATGTTCTATGTCTTCTTGAATTTGTTGGTGTATTGTCCAAATTGTATCTTGTGTAGATCCTGAATATCTGTATGCATGTTTATATTCAATATGTTTATCCTTGTGGCATAGATTTCTTTTATCCAATATATAGGGTAGACTTTGTCAAATCATAAATAGCTAATATGTGCGTGAAATTCAAATTGCATCTATAAATATGTAAGTATTTACATGGAGTTTGTCCTATGTATTGTGGTTAGTATAACTGATACGCGTGAAGCACACGCCCGTTGGGAACCCCAAGTGGAAGGTGTGATGCGTACAGCATCAAGTTTCCCTCAGTAAGAAACCAAGGTTTATCGAACCAGTAGGAGTCAAGGATCACGTGAAGGTCGTTGGTGACGGAGTGTAGTGCGGCGCAACACCAGGGATTCCGGCGCCAACGTGGAACATGCACAACACAATCAAAGTACTTTGCCCCAACGTAACAGTGAGGTTGTCAATCTCACCGGCTTGCTGTAAACAAAGGATTAAATGTATAGTGTGGAAGATGATGTTTGTTTGCGAAGAACAGTAAAGAACAGAGTTTGCAATAGATTGTATTTCAGATGTAAAAGAATGGACCGGGATCCACAGTTCACTGGTGGTGTCTCTCCAATAAGATAAATAGCATGTTGGGTGAACAAATTACAGTTGGGCAATTGACAAATAGAGAGGGCATAACAATGCACATTGATACGTCTCCAACGTACCTATAATTTCTGACGTTCCATGCTTGTTTTATGACAATACTTACATATTTTGCTTGCACTTTATAATGTTTTTATGCATTTTCCGGAACTAACCTATTAACAAGATGCCACACTGCCAGTTCTCGTTTTCTGCTGTTTTTGGTTCCAGAAAGGCTGTTCGGGCAATATTCTCGGAATTCGACGAAACGAAGACCAAACATCCTATTTTTTCCGGAAGCACCCAGAACACCGAAGGGGAGTCGGAGGAGAGCCAGGGGGCCACCACACATGTGGGCCGCGCGGGCTACACCCTTGCCGCGCCGGCCTGGTGTGGGGCCACCCTGTCGCCCCTCCTGCGCCGCCTCTTCGCCTATTTAAGCCCTTTCGACCTAAAAACGCAGTACCACTTGACGAAACTCCGTAAAGACTCCGTGGGCGCCGCCACCATCGCGAAACTCCAATCCGGGGGACAGAAGTCTCGTTCCGGCACCCTCGCCGGGACGGGGAAGTGCCCCTGAAGCCATCTCCATCAACGCCATCGCCTCCATCATGCTCCGTGAGTAGTTCCCCCATGGACTACGGGTTCTAGCCGTAGCTAGTTGGTATTCTCTCTCCCATGTACTTCAATACAATGATCTCATGAGCTGCCTTACATGATTGAGATTCATCCGATGTAATCGGTGTTGTGTTTGTCGGGATCCGATGGATTGTTACGTTATGATTGTCTATCTACAAAGTTTATGAAGTTATTGTTGCTGCAATCTTGTTGTGTTTAATGCTTGTCACTAGGGCCCGAGTGGCATGATCTTAGATTTAAGCTCTATACTTATTGCTTAGATTGTATCTACAAGTTGTATGCACATGTCTATGTCCGGAACCAAAGGCCCCAAAGTGACGAAATTGGGACAAGCTGGAGGGGAAGGCTTAGATATGAGGATCACATGTTTTCACGGAGTGTTAATGCTTTGCTCCGGTGCTCTATTAAAAGGAGCGCCTTAATTTCCAGTAGATTCCCTAGAGGCCCGGCTGCCACCGGCTGGTAGGACAAAAGATGTGTTATCGCCAGAATTTGGCGATATCAGGAGATAGGCCGTAAGCGAGATGGGCTTGAAGGATATGCGCGTGGAGAATCTCTGAAGCGGCCTTGCACGAGAGTTTGGGCTAAACTGCCCATGTATCTGTATTTTATTAGATCGTGTTTAGAGTTAAAAGGTAGAGTTTGGCCCATGCACGGTTATGTGCACGCCTGAATTAGAAAGTCTCCCGGACTATAAATATGTATCTAGGGTTTATGAAATAAACAACAATCATCGTTCAACAAACACAAACCAGGCGCATCGTCACCCCTTCTTCGAGGGTTTCCTTTCGGGTAAGCATCATGCTGCCTAGATCGCATCTTGCGATCTAGGCAGTACACGTTTATTCGTCTACCTTGTGCTACTCGTGCTGAAGCGTTTTTGATGGCGAGTAGCACTACCTATCTTAGGTGTTTTGGGGCTTGCATTGATGCTTTTCTTATGCATATCTGCTTAGCAATGCCGTCCCTTGACACCTAGCTGCCCTTACGCCTATCTGGGCGTAAGGGCAGCATCTTGCTTGTTCGATACTTAGTAGATCCGATCTGTTATAGTTGCTCCTTGTTCTGCAAGGATTAGTTTAATATCCGCATGATTAGGCCTTATGCTGGGGTTGGAGGATCCGGTAGTGCGCTAGGTGCTGTTTACCGTTCCTAGAAGGGATGTTCCGGAATTGACGTAACGTTGGTTTTTAGGCCTCTTCTAGGGATAGTTTGCATCATCTTTCGTATCCGCTAGGCCCAACTACGCGTAGGATGTTCCGGTTATGCGGTGAAAACCCTAAACTGTCGTAGATTGGTTTAGCTTTGTGTTGATCAAGCGGGATCCCAATGTCATTGCAAATCCAGGCGTGAACCATGGGGCGATCGGCTCTTTGAGCCGATCCACGAGGCAACCCGAGAGTCGATAGGGCTCGTATTTAATGTTTACGTGTCTACCATGCAGGAACAATCGAAGCAATCTAACACCTTCCCGATCGGGTCTAGGTCGGGTGGCACGCCCTTGCAACCGCCGGGACGTGTGCGAGAAACTTGCGGGACGACGCGAGGTGCCAGGGTCCACTAAGCGGCCTTGGGAGCCTCCCGGCTCTTCGTGTTGCTTAACCACTGCTCGCCGGTGAGTTTTGGCAGGCAACACATTCTAGCACGCCCGGTGGGACCATCTTCGACAACATCCACGTCAACACCTGCGTCCGAGATGGCGGACGAACCGATCAAGTACGAGGATCTCCTGCGGAGCACAAGAAGAAATACGATGAGCCGAAGGCCATCCGTGAAGCCGAACTCATCGGCTCCTTTGAGAAGACCCGTTCACACGACATCAGGGTCAAAGGAGACACACGTCCGTTTCCTGGCATCAACATGGTGGATCTTAGCCACTCCATAGGGTGCGAGCCAGGTTTCTCTTTTAGTGTCAACATGGCAGGCTTGTGAGCCGCCATGCCGAAGATAAAGCAGAGAGCAGCCACTCCCGTGGCAAGGATGAAGAGGAGGCCGATCCACGCGACCGGCCCCATGATGATGATAGACGGTACCTAACCAAAGAGGAGGTGAGAAGCTTGCGGTATCAACGTCCACTCTCCGCGCACCTCCTTGACAAATATGAACAGCAGTATGACCGACGTCGGCGCTACGACGTAGATGATGAGAGACATCGTCGGTCTGATGAAGAGGACAGGAGGTATCGTCAACATGACAAAAACAACAACGGGTATGAGCTTCACGCTAGAGGGAGGTCAAGGGAGCAAGATAACACGGATAGGCATTGGGACTGTCCTTTCTTTAAACATTGATGGGACTCAGGAATGAGCCGATTGCCAACAATCGAGAACTGCCCAGAATGCAGACAGCGAAGGAAAGGGACAAACAAGGTTTCAGTGTTCGAGCGTCTAGGGCCTCTCCCACCTCAGAACAAGCGAGCTGAGTCATCTCAAGAACAAGACTTTGAGGAGTCAGATGGTGAAGAAGATAGGTGTCACCGGCCAAGGTGGTGCCCTGATGGACTCAGCCATGCTCAGAAGCGTAGGGTGCAGCGGATACGAAACCTGGAGGAAGCCGAGGCACAGTACCTGTATACGTTGAGGAAATCACGGCCCGATCTGGCCGTGAGAATTCAGCAAACATTGGAGACAGTGGCGCGCCCGCCGAAGAAAGTGTGGCGCCCTAAACAGGCAAAAGCCGATGCAGGGGCATCGGCTGATACAAACATAGTGTCCACGATCCCGTCAGAGATTTATGGTCCAAGGCATGGTGAGCATACCTCAAGCGAGTCACGTAGCCGTAATAAAGGACCAAGAGGTGGTAAACCCTCATTGAGCATTGCAATGAAAGAGGAGGCCGATGTTAGCAATCGGCCGATGTTGTCCCCAACATATGCGTCGCCTGTGTTCAACATTGACCTAGCAGGAGATGGAAAGCTAGGATATGGGTTTACATCAGCTGACGAGCTAGAAGAGATTGACATCGGTCCTGGGGATAAACCACGACCAACCTTTATCAGCAAAAAGTTAGATCCTCATCTGAGGGGCCCGATGATAGCCTTGTTGAAAGAATACCCAGATTGTTTTGCATGGGATTATACGGAGATGCCTGGGTTAGACAGGAGCATCATTGAGCATCGGCTCCCCTTGAAGAAAGGATTTCGGCCGTTCCAGCAGCGAGCGCGACAAATGAAGGCTGAAATCTTGGTGGAAGTCAAGAAGGAGATCCAGAAGATGTTGGACGCCGGATTCATCAGGCCATGCAGGTACGCTGAATGGATTTCCAATGTAGTACCTGTGGAGAAAAAGGATGGCCGATGGCGCGTTGCTATAGATTTTCGGAACCTCAACAGTGCCACTCCAAAGGATGAATATCCGATGCCGATAGCGGAGACCCCGATCAATGCAGACTGCTGGTCACAAAATTTTAAGCTTCATGGATGGCAATGCCGCCTACAACCAAATCTTCATGGCTCCGGAAGATATACACAAGACCGCATTCGAGTGCCAGGCTCGGTGGGCTTGTTCGAATATGTAGTCATGACGTTTGGGCTGAAGAATGCCGGCGCCACATATCAAAGAGCCATGAATTACATCTTTCATGATTTAATCGGCAAATTGGTAGAAATTTACATCGACGACGTGGTGGTGAAGTCTGTTTCAACGAACGGACATTTAGAAGATTTGCGACACGTCCTAGACCGAACGAGGAAGTTCGGACTAAGAATGAATCCGAAAAAGTGTGCCTTTGGTGTGACGGCCGGTCAGTTCCTGGGTTTTTTGGTTCATGAACATGGAATTGAGATCGGCCTGAAAAGTCAAGAGGCAGTGCGAACGATGAAGCCACCCACCACGAAGAAGGAGCTCCAATGTCTCATCGGCAAAATTAACTTCGTCAGAAGGTTTATCTCCAACTTGTCAGGACGAATTGAGCCGTTCATGGGATTGGTTAAGATCAAGTCTGATGAGGAGTTCCGCTGGGGGGCAGAGCAACAACAGGCATTTGACGATATTAAGGAGTACCTAACAAAGCCACCTGTGTTAGTTCTACCGCAGCAAGACAGGCCATTCTACATTTACTTGTCAGTGGCTGACACGTCCATCGCATCAGTGGTGGTACAGGTTTATGATGGTCTGGAAAAAGTGGTTTTCTACCTCAGCAGAAGGATGTTGGATGCAGAAACAAGGTACCCTGAAATTGAGAAGTTATGCCTCTGTCTATTTTTTACCTGCACCAAGATCCAGCACATCCTGCTGTCCGCAGAAATCATCGTCATATGCAAATCGGATGTCATCAAGCATATGCTGTCGGCTCCTGTATTAAAAGGCCGACTTGGCAAATGGATGTTTGCATTATCGGAATTTCAGATCCGGTATCAACCTGCGAAAGCAGTTAAGGGACAAGCGTTAGCCGATCTTATAGCGGAAAGAATAAACACGGACGTATCAGCACTATATGTGCGTACCTGGGCCATGTTCTTCGATGGATCGGTTTGTGAAGATGGTTACGGCATCGGCGTGCTACTCGTGTCGCCTCGGGGGGCAACATATTCCTTCTCTATCAGGTTGTCTATCCCTTGTACCAACAATGTTGCTGAGTATGAAGCGATCTGCAAGGGAATGGAGTTGCTCTTGGAAGCTGGGGCAGAAGCAGTGGAGATTTTTGGTGACTCCAAATTGGTGATCTCTCAACTCACGGAGGAATATAAGTGCGAGAGCGAGTCACTCTTCCCATTATGGATACAATGCCGTGAGCTGATGACACAATTCAGGTATATAAGCTTCAATTGGATCCCAAGGTCGCAAAATACTGAGGCAAACGACCTCGCACAGACGGCGTCAGGATACAAGGATGTAGCGAGATGGAGCCGATTTTCGAGTGCAGTTCATGGAACCAGATGATTGGAGAGCCGATATCTTCAATTACTTGAAAGATCCGGCTCGGGGGGCACCTAAACGGGTAAGATACAAGGCCATGAAGTACGTACTGATTGGCGATGACATATTCTACAGGACATTGGAAGGATTGCTTCTCAAATGTTTGGGACCAGCCGAATGCAATCGGCTCTTGCACGAGGTGCATGAAGGTGCTTGTGGAACTCACCAGTCGGCTCACAAGATGAAGTGGCTGATCAGGCGCTCGGAATTTTATTGGCCCACCATGCTTGAAGATTGTTTCCAGTATTATAAAGGGTGTCAAGCATGCCAGAGGTTTGGGAGCATTCAGATGGTACCCGCATCAGCAATGAATCCTATCATCAAACCTTGGCCATTCCGAGGTTGGGGTATGGATATGATCGGTAAAATTCATCCTGCGTCAAGCAAAGGCCATGAGTGGGTTCTGGCCATTACAGATTACTTCACTAAATGGGTGGAGGCGGTCCCTATGAAGGCAGTAGCATCGAAAGATGTTATCAGTTTCGTGTTGGAACATGTCATTCATAGATTCGGCATTCCCCAGACTATTACGACCGATGGAGGTTCGGTCTTTGTTTCGAAAGAGATGAAAAAGTTTTGTGATGACATGGGGATCAAGTTAATCCGATCGTCTCCATATTATGCTCAAGCAAATGGGCAGGCTGAAGCGTCCAACAAGAGCTTGATCAAGCTGATTAAGAGGAAAATTGACGAGCACCCTAAACGATGGCATGAGGTGCTCGTCGAGGCGTTGTGGGCTTACCGCATGTCGTGTCATGGAACGATAAAAACCTCGCCATACCGAGCTGGTCTATGGACAAGAAGCCGTGTTACCCCGGGAAATTAAGGCGGGGTCAAGACGGATCACGTTCCGGAATGATTTAACTCGTCGAAGAATATGCAGCCACGATGAGCGACAGCATTGAGGATGCAACGGAACTTAGGCTATGGTCACTTGAGAAAATCAAGGAGAATAAAGCCAAGGTGGCTCGTGCATATAATAAGAAAGTGAAGCCAAAAGAGTTCCAAGTTGGTGATCTGGTATGGGAAATGCATACATGCTCGAACAGTTGGACGGTGTGAAGTTCCCAGTGGCTGTCAATGGCCAGCATCTCAAGAAGTATTTCCCAAGCATGTGGGATGATGGGCAGTGAGGTATGGAGGCCGATTTTATATCGGCCAGAGAAAAACAAAATCATCACAGCCGATGTACAAACATCGACTCGAGAAGACATGCGAGGACAACGGTATACTAATACAGCCGATGTACGGACATCGACTTCAGAATAATAAAGCCGATACATTGCTATCGACTCTAGAGGAATAAACTCAATTGAGCAGTGACTTCTTTGGACAATCGGCAAAATTAACAAGAAAGCAAAAAGTGATTGGGGAATATTTTCTCCATTAGAAAGGGATTTCTTACAAAGAAGGAGCCGATCGCTCAAAGGAGGGAGAGCAAAAGGGGGACAGATTGCTACCACTGGCCTATGTTAAGCGGTCCCTACTCTAAAAGCCGTCGCTGGCCTCGTCATCACCGCCGTAGCCGCTGCCAGTGCTGCTGCTGGCGGGCTCCTCGTCGCTACTGTCGTAGCCTTCAATGGGGGCGTCTTCTTCTTCATCATCGTCGTCTTCGTCGTCATCCGACCATGCCCAGCCGCGGAGTCGCTTCGCTGGTGGCTCGTCGGAGGAGGTGTCGTCCTCTTCCTCTGCCTCGTTGGAGGGGATGTCGTCCTCCTCATCCTCCTCTTCTTCCTCTTCGTAGGAGGGGTGAAGCTTCCCCAGGAGAGGAGGTCATTCGGCTCTTCCCGTTGGCCGGGCTCTGGCCTCAGCTCATCTGAAGGGGAAGATTGGAAGGAAAGAGCCGATGCAGCCGAGGAGGAGGATGAGGCCATGGAGGAGGAGGGTTTTTCGGTGGCTAGTACGGATCAAAAGGGTGAAGAAGTAAACTGTGCGATGCGGTTAAAATAGAGGGGGTATAGGGGAAATTCAATGCTTGAGCAGTTTTCGAGGATACGGTGCTCAAGCTGTCAATCGTGCAGAAGTTGAGAAGGCAGGGTATTATGGCGAAGAATACTGCGACGGTGCTGCTCTGCCACGACATGACCCTTCGAAAGAAAAACAGAGTGGTTTTGGAATTATCATTACCAAAACCAGGGGGGCATGTGTTATCGCCAGAATTTGGCGATATCAGGAGATAGGCCGTAAGCGAGATGGGCTTGAAGGATATGCGCGTGGAGAATCTCTGAAGCGGCCTTGCACGAGAGTTTGGGCTAAACTGCCCATGTATCTGTATTTTATTAGATCGTGTTTAGAGTTAAAAGGTAGAGTTTGGCCCATGCACGGTGATGTGCACGCCTGAATTAGAAAGTCCCCCGGACTATAAATATGTATCTAGGGTTTATGAAATAAACAACAATCATCGTTCAACAAACACAAACCAGGCGCATCGCCACCCCTTCTTCGAGGGTTTCCTTCCGGGTAAGCATCATGTCTGCCTAGATCGCATCTTGCGATCCGGGCGTACACGTTTATTCGTCTACCTTGTGCTACTCGTGCTTGAAGCGTTTTTGATGGCGAGTAGCACTACCTATCTTAGGTGTTTTGGGGCTTGCATTGATGCTTTTCTTATGCATATCACGCAGCAATGCCGTCCCTTGACACCTAGCTGCCCTTACGCCTATCTGGGCGTAAGGGCAGCATCTTGTTTGTTCGGTACTTAGTAGATCCGATCTGTTATAGTTGCTCCTTGTTCTGCAAGGATTAGTTTAATATCCGCATGATTAGGCCTTATGCTGGGGTTGGAGGATCCGGTAGTGCGCTAGGTGCTGTTTACCGTTCCTAGAAGGGATGTTCCGGGAATTGACGTAACGTTGGTTTTTAGGCCTCTTCTAGGGATAGTTTTCATCATCTTTCGTATCCGCTAGGCCCAACTACGCGTAGGATGTTCCGGTTATGCGGTGAAAACCCTAAACTGTCGTAGATTGGTTTAGCTTTGTGTTGATCAAGCGAGGATCCCCATGTCATTGCAAATCCAGGCGTGAACCATGGGGCGATCGGCTCTTTGAGCCGATCCACGAGGCAACTTCGAGAGTCGATAGGGCTCGTATTTAATGTTTACGTGGCTACCATGCAGGAACAATCGAAGCAATCTAACACCTTCCCGATCGGGTCTAGGTCGGGTGGCACGCCCTTGCAACCGCCGGGACGTGTGCGAGAAACTTGCGGGACGACGCGAGGTGCCAGGGTCCACTAAGCGCCCTTGGGAGCCTCCCGGCTCTTCGTGTTGCTTAACCACTGCTCGCCGGTGAGTTTTGGCAGGCAACAAGATGTTGTACAAGTTTCTCATTGCGAGCACGTATGACTATATATGGAAAACATGCCTACATGATTAATGATCTTGATATTCTGTCTTAATGCTATTTCAATCATATCAATTGCCCGACTGTAATTTGTTCACCAACCACTTGTTATTGGAGAGTTGCTACTAGTGTAGATAGCTGGGAACCCCGGTCCATCTTTCATCATCATATACTCGTTCTACATGTCATTGGAAGTAGTATCAACTATCTTCTGGTGCCATTGCTCCTGTGTTACTATTACTGTTGTTGTGTTACTGTTACTACTGCTCTCATATCACTACTACTTTCACATCACCCCTGTTACTAGTGCTTTTCCAGGTGCAGCTGAATTGACAACTCAGTTGTTAAGGCTTATAAGTATTCTTTACCTCCCCTTATGTCGAATCAATAAATTGGGTTTTACTTCCCGCGAAGACTGTTGCGATCCCCTATACTTGTGGGTCATCACACATACATATCACGATGACTACTATGAGATTTAATCAGGGCATTACGACAAAGTACATAGACCGCTATCCAGCATGCATCTATGCCTAAAAATTCCACCTTCAGGTTAGCATCCGCACCCCTTCCAGTATTAAGTTGCAAACAACAGACAATTGCATTAAGTATGGTGCGTAATGTAATCAACACAAATATCCTTAGACAAAGCATTGATGTTTTATCCCTAGTGGCAACAAGACATCCACAACCTTAGAACTTTCTGTCACTGTCCCAGATTCAATGGAGGCATGAACCCACTATCGAGCATAAATACTCCCTCTTGGAGTCACAAGTATCAATTTGGCCAGAGCCTCTACTAGCATAGGAGAGCATGCAAGAACATAAACAACACATATATGATAGATTGATAATCAACTTGACATAGTATTCCATATTCATCGGATCCCAACAAACACAACATGTAGCATTACAATTAGATGATCTTGATCATGATAGGCAGCTCACAAGATCTAACATGATAGCACAAGAGGAGAAGACAACCATCTAGCTACTCCTATGGACCCATAGTCCAGGGGTGAACTACTCACACATCAATCCGGAGGCGATCATGGTGATGAAGAGTCCTCCGGGAGATGATTCCCCTCTCCGGCATGGTGCCGGAGGCGATCTCCTGAATCCCCCGAGATGGGATTGGCGGCGGCGGCGTCTCTGGAAAGTTTTCCGTATCGTGGCTCTCGGTACAGGGGTTTTCGCGACGAAGGCTATAAGTAGGCGGAAGGGCAGCGTTGGAGGGCTGACGAGGGGCCCACACCATAGGGCGGCCCGGGCCCCCCTTTGGCCGCGCGGCCCTATGGTGGCGGCGCCTCGTCGCCCCACTTCGTATCCCCTTCGGTCTTCTGGAAGCTCCGTGGAAAAATAAGACCCTGGGCGTTGATTTCATCCAGTTCCGAGAATATTTCCTTTGTAGGATTTCTGAAACCAAAAACAGCAGAAAACATCAACTGACTCTTCGGCATCTCGTCAATAGGTTAGTGCCGGAAAATGCATAATAATGACATAAAGTGTGTATAAAACATGTGAGTATCATCATAAAAGTAGCATGGAACATAATAAATTATAGATACGTTTGATACGTATCAAGCATCCCCAAGCTTAGTTCCTAATCGCCCTCGAGTAGGTAAACGATAACAAGGATAATTTCTGAAGTGACATGCTATCATAATCTTGATCAATACTATTGTAAAGCATATGAGATGAATGCAGTGATTCGAAGCAATGGTAAAGATAATGAATAAACAACTCGAATCATATAGCAAAGACTTTTCATGAATAGTACTTTCAAGACAAGCATCAATAAGACTTGCATAAGAGTTAACTCATAAAGCAATAAATTCTTAGTAGAAAGCTTTGAAGCAACACAAAGGAAGATATAAGTTTCAGCGAGTTGCTTTCAACTTCAACATGTTTATCTCATGGATAATTGTCAGCACAAAGTAATATAACAAGTGCAATAGGTAAACATGTAAGAATCAATGCACACAGTTCACACAAGTGTTTGCTTCTAAGATAGAAAGAAGTAGGTAAACTGACTCAACATAAAGTAAAAGAATGGCCCTTCGCAGAGGGAAGCATGGATTACTATTTTTGTGCTAGAGCTTTTCATTTTGAAAACATGGAAACAATTTTGTCAACGGTAGTAATAAATCATATGTGTTATGTATAAGACATCTTATAAGTTGCAAGCCTCATGCATAGATTACCAATAGTGCTCGCACCTTGTCCTAATTAGCTTGGATTTACATGGATTATCATTGCATAACATATGTTTCAACCAAGTGTCACAAAGGGGTACCTCTATGTCGCCTGTACAAAGGTCTAAGGAGAAAGTTCGCATTGGATTTCTCGCTTTTGATTATTCTCAACTTAGACATCCATACCGGGACAACATAGACAACAGGTAATGGACTCCTCTTTAATGCATAAGCATTCAACAACAGATAATATTCTCATAAGAGATTAAGGATTGATGTCCAAACTGAAACTTCCACCATGATTCATGACTTTAGTTAGCGGCCCAATGTTCTTCTCTAACAATATGCATACTCAAACCATTTGATCATGATAAATCACCCTTACTTCAGACAAGACGAACATGCATAGAAACTCACATGATATTCAACAAAGGTGTAATAGTTGGTGGCGTCCCAAAAACATGGTTACCGCTCAACAAGCAACTTATAAGAAATAAGATACACAAGCTACATATTCTTTACCACAATAGTTTTTAAGGCTATTTTCCCATGAGCTATATATTGCAAAGACAAAGACTAGAATTTTAAAGGTAGCACTCAAGTAATTTACTTTGGAATGGCAGAGAAATACCATGTAGTAGGTAGGTATGGTGGACACAAATGGCATAGTTTTTGGCTCAAGGATTTGGATGCACGAGAAGTAATCCCTCTCAATACAAGGCTTAGGCTAGCAAGGTTGTTTGAAGCAAACTCAAGTATAAATCGGTACAACAAAACTTACATAAGAACATATTGCAAGCATTATAAGACTCTACATTGTCTTCCTTGTTGTTCAAACACCTCACCAGAAAATGTCTAGACTCTAGAGAGACCAATCATGCAAACCAAATTTTAACAAGCTCTATGTAGTTCTTCATTAATAGGTTCAAAGTACATGATGCAAGAGCTTAAATATGATCTATATGAGCACAACAATTGCCAAGTATCAAATTATTCAAGACATTATACCAATTACCGCATGAAGCATTTTCTGTTTCCAACCATATAACCATGAACGAAGCAGTTTCAACCTTCACCATGAACATTAAAAGTAAAGCTAAGAACACATGTGTTCATATGCAACAGCGGAGCGTGTCTCTCTCCCAAACAAAGAATGCTAGGATATGATTTTATTCAAACAAAAACAAAAACAAAAACAAACAGACGCTCCAAGTAAAGCACATAAGATGTGATGGAATAAAAATATAGTTTCACTAGAGGTGACCTAATAAGTTGTCGATGAAGAAGGGATGCCTTGGGCATCCCCAAGCTTAGATGCTTGAGTCTTCTTAAAATATGCAGGGATGAACCACAGGGACATCCCCAAGCTTAGACTTTTCACTCTTCTTGATCATATTGTATCATCCTCCTCTCTTGACCCTTGAAAACTTCCTCCACACCAAACTCAAAACAAACTCATTAGAGGGTTAGTGCATAATCAAAAATTCACATATTCAGAGGTGACATAATCATTCTTAAAACTTCTGGACATTGCACAAAGCTACTGAAAGTTAATGGAACAAAGAAATCCATCAAACATAGCAAAACAGGCAATGCAAAATAAAAGGCAGAATCTGTCAAAATAGAACAGTCCGTAAAGACGAATTTTTCTGGGGCACTTAACTTGCTCAGATGAAAAATCTCAAATTGAATGAAAGTTGTGTACATATCTGAGGATCACGCACGTAAATTGGCAGATTTTTCTGGGTTACCTACAGACGGGGCTGCTCAATTTCGTGACAGTAAGAAATCTGTTTCTCCGCAGTAATCCAAATCTAGTATCAACCCTACTATCAGACTTTACTTGGCACAACAATGCAATAAAATAAAGATAAGGAGAGGTTGCTACAGTAGTAACAACTTCCAAGACTCAAATATAAAACAAAAGTGCAGAAGTAAAATAATGGGTTGTCTCCCACAAGCGCTTTTCTTTAACGCCTTTCAGCTAGGCGCAGAAAGTGTGAATCAAGTAACATCAAGAGATGAAGCATCAACATCATAATTTGTTCTAATAATAGAATCATACGGTAACTTCATTCTCTTTCTAGGTAAGTGTTCCATACCTTTCTTGAGAGGAAATTGATACTTAATATTTCCTTCCTTCATATCAATAATAGCACCAACAGTTCGAAGAAAAGGTCTTCCCAATATAATGGGACAAGATGCATTGCATTCAATATCCAAGACAACAAAATCAACGGGGACAAGGTTATTGTTAACCATAATGCGGACATTATCAATCCTCCCCAAAGGTTTCTTTATAGAATGATCAGTAAGATTAACATCCAAATAACAATTTTTCAATGGTGGCAAGTCAAGCATATCATAGATTTTCTTAGGCATAACAGAAATACTTGCACCAAGATCACATAAAGCATTACAATCAAAATCATTGACCTTCATCTTAATGATGGGCTCCCAACCATCTTCTAACTTCCTAGGAATAGAAGTTTCAAGTTTTAGTTTCTCCTCTCTAGCTTTTATGAGAGCATTTGTAATATGTTTTGTAAAGGCCAAATTTATAGCACTAGCATTAGGACTTCTAGCAAGTTTTTGTAAGCACTTAATAACTTCAGAGATATGACAATCATCAAAATATAAAACATTATGATCTACAGCAATGGGATCATTGTCCCCAATATTTTGAAAAATTTCAGCAGTTTTATCAGTTTCAGCAGTTTTAGCAGTTTCAGCAGTTTCAGGCAATTTTGCACGCTTTGCACTAGGAGTAGAAACATTTCCAACACCAATTATTTTACCATTGATAGTAGGAGGTTTAGCAACATGTGAAGCATCAACATTACTAGTGGTGGTGATAGTCCAAACTTTAGCTACATTATTCTCTTTAGCTAGTTTTTCTTCTCTTTCCCATCTAGCATGCAATTCAGCCATCAATCTAATATTTTCATTAATTCGAACTTGGATGGCGTTTGCTGTAGCAAATGACTTAATATCTTTATCTTCTTTAGGAATAACTTTCAATTTTAAAAGATCAACATCAGAGGCAAGACTATCAACCTTAGAAGCAAGAACATCAATTTTATCAAGCTTTTCTTCAACAGATTTGTTAAAAGCAGTTTGTGTACTAATAAATTCTTTAAGCATGGCTTCAAGACCAGGGGGTACACTCCTATTATTGTTGTAAGAATTACCATAATAATTACCATAACCATTACCATTAGAAGGATATGGCCTATAGTTGTTACCAGAATTATTCCTATAAGCGTTGTTGTTGAAATTATTACTTTTAATGAAGTTCACATCAACATGCTCTTCTTGAGCAACCAATGAAGCTAAAGGAACATTATTAGGATCAACATTAGATCTACCATTCACAAGCATAGACATAATAGCATCAATCTTATCACTCAAGGAGGAGGTTTCTTCAACAGAATTTACCTTCTTACCTTGTGGAGCCCTTTCAGTGTGCCATTCAGAGAAATTTATCACCATATCATCAAGAAGCTTTGTTGCCGTGCCTAAGGTGATGGACATAAAAGTACCTCCAGCAGCTGAATCCAATAGGTTCCGCGAAGAAAAATTCAATCCTGCATAAAAGGTTTGGATGATCATCCAAGTAGTTAGTCCATGGGTAGGGCAATTCTTTACCAAAGATTTCATTCTTTCCCATGCTTGGGCAACATGCTCATTATCCAATTGCTTAAAATTCATTATGCTACTTCTCAAAGATATAATTTTAGCAGGAGGATAATATCTACCAATGAAAGCATCCTTACATTTAGTCCATGAATCAATACTATTCTTAGGCAGAGATAGCAACCAATCTTTAGCTCTTCCTCTTAAGGAGAAAGGAAACAATTTCAATTTTATAATGTCACCATCTACATCCTTATACTTTTGCATTTCACAAAGTTCAACAAAATTATTAAGATGGGCAGCAGCATCATCAGAACTAACACCAGAAAATTGCTCTCTCATAACAAGATTTAGTAAAGCATGTTTAATTTCAAAAAATTCTGCTGTAGTAGCAGGTGGAGCAATAGGTGTGCATAGGAAATCATTATTATTTGTGCTAGTGAAGTCACACAACTTAGTATTCTCAGGAGTATTCATTTTAACAGTAGTAAATAAAGCAAACTAAATAGAGTAAATGCAAGTAACTAATTTTTTGTGTTTTTAATATAGAGATCAAGACAGTAAATAAAGTAAAGCTAGTAACTAATTTTTTTGTGTTTTTGATATAGAGAACAAACAAAGCAGTAAATAAAATAAAGTAAAGCAAGACAAAAACAAAGTAAAGAGATTGGATGTGGGAGACTCCCCTTGCAGCGTGTCTTGATCTCCCCGGCAACGGCGCCAGAAATTCAGCTTGATACGCGTGAAGCACACGCCCGTTGGGAACCCCAACTGGAAGGTGTGATGCGTACAGCAGCAAGTTTCCCTCAGTAAGAAACCAAGGTTTATCGAACCAGTAGGAGTCAAGGATCACGTGAAGGTCGTTGGTGATGGAATGTAGTACGGCGCAACACCAGGGATTCCGGCGCCAACGTGGAACCTGCACAACACAATCAAAGTACTTTGCCCCAACGTAATGCGTTGAGGTTGTCAATCTCACCGGCTTGCTGTAAACAAAGGATTAAATGTATAGTGTGGAAGATGATGTTTGTTTGCGAAGAATAGTAAAGAACAGAGTTTGCAGTAGATTGTATTTCAGATGTAAAAAAATGGACCGGGATCCACAGTTCACTAGCGGTGTCTCTCCAATAAGATAAATAGCATGTTGGGTGAACAAATTACAGTTGGGCAATTGACAAATAGAGAGGGCATAACAATGCACATACATATCACGATGAATACTATGAGATTTAATCAGGGCATTACGACAAAGTACATAGACCGCTATCCGAGCATGCATCTATGCCTAAAAAGTCCACCTTCGAGGTTAGCATCCGCACCCCTTCCAGTATTAAGTTGCAAACAACGGACAATTGCATTAAGTATGGTGCGTAATGTAATCAACACAAATATCCTTAGACAAAGCATTGATGTTTTATCCCTAGTGGCAATAGCACATCCACAACCTTAGAACTTTCTGTCACTGTCCCAGATTCAATGGAGGCATGAACCCACTATCGAGCATAAATACTCCCTCTTGGAGTTACAAGTATCAACTTGGCCAGAGCCTCTACTAGAAACAGAGAGCATGCAAGAACATAAACAACACATATATGATAGATTGATAATCAACTTGACATAGTATTCCATATTCATCGGATCCCAACAAACACAACATGTAGCATTACAAATATATGATCTTGATCATGATAGGCCGCTCACAAGATCTAACATCATAGCACAAGAGGAGAAGACAACCATCTAGCTACTGCTATGGACCCATAGTCCAGGGGTGAACTACTCACACATCAATCCGGAGGCGATCATGGTGATGAAGAGTCCTCCGGGAGATGATTCCCCTCTCCGGCAGGGTTCCGGAGGCGATCTCCTAAATCCCCCGAGATGGGATTGGCGGCGGCGGCATCTCTGGAAGGTTTTCCGTATCGTGGCTCTCGGTACAGGGGTTTTCGCAACGAAGGCTATAAGTAGGCGGAAGGGAAGCGTTGGAGGGCTGACGAGGGGCCCACACCATAGGGCGACGCGGGCACCCCTTTGGCCGCGCGGCCCTATGGTGGCGGCGCCTCGTCGCCCCACTTCGTATCCCCTTCGGTCTTCTGGAAGCTCCGTGGAAAAATAAGACCCTGGGCGTTGATTTCGTCCAATTCCGAGAATATTTCCTTTGTAGGATTTCTGAAACCAAAAACAGCAGAAAACAACGAATCGGCTCTTCGGCATCTCGTCAATAGGTTAGTGCCGGAAAATGCATAACAATGACATAAAGTGTGTATAAAACATGTGAGTATCATCATAAAAGTAGCATGGAACATAAGAAATTATAGATACGTTTGAGACGTATCAATAACCACAATACATATCTTATCCGTGCATGTTCTTCTTGTATCCAACCTTTTGTAGGTCGCATCTTGGTGTGAAACTCTTTATTTGCCAGTGTTGTGGTTCTTGCAAAGGTCTTACAAAAAAGTCTCTTTATTTCATATGTGAGTAAGATGAGATGATTGCATATAATGGAGAGTATATAAAATCATGTTTATGATTCACCAATCTCAAAAATTCACCTCACCAATTCATTGCATAGCAATTCCTCAAAGTCCTCTCATATGCGTTATTGTTGAAATTGCAGTTTGAATGTTTATTTCTGATGCTTGTTGCCTCTCTCAAAGTATCCCAACTAGCTTTTGTTTCTTTATTGTTAGTTGTGATGATTTTGAGGTTTTCTATGTTGAAGTTTATTAATGTATTATAAGATCATATTAAGCCGTGGGCTACGCTTTTATGCAAAGATCCTATTGTCTATTTTATGACTTCCTCTTTGATATCATGTCAACCTTTTGTGTGCATATTTCTTTGTGGATTGTTTATCATGATTTTTCTTCCACCTAGAAGCCTATATACATAAGAATGCTAATTCATGCCTTGATATCCCCGTTCTCTGCCAACAATCTTTTTTATCCGTTTGGTTTTTTGTATTGTTTGTAAGAACTTGATTTATGACCGATTGGTTTACTTTGATTACATCTTCATGCACTCATATTTCGTGAATGTTTTTGGACTCAATTTTTTCTTGCTAAGCATATTGATTTTTATCAATACTCTCTTTCGCATGTTTGTGTTCTAATGTATAATAGAGGAATAATTCCATGTTTACGCATATTGTATTTCAATGAAAATTTTCTAATTCATGCAAAAACCTTAGTGAGCTTTCTTATTTCATTTAGATCACTATTTTTCTTTTATCATGCTATTTTCTTTGTCCAATTTATTATCCAGATCATTTGATTGCTTGCTTCAATTTTTGAAGCTTTATTCATCGGGTTATCTTTTTGAAATCTTTAATCCTTAATATACTTTGATTTTCTCCAAGTATTCATCGTTGGACACGTGCATTTGATTTTACTCATATTATGAGAAATGTACATCTTACGGAGGAACTCGTACTATATTGGCCTTCTAATTTTGTCATCCATTTTGGCACTTGTTGCTAATGGGGGACAAGTTTAGAGGTTTTAAGGAAAATGAATTTATACTTAATTTTTGTTTATGCTTAACTATTTTCCTATTAGGCATTCCTTCTTTGTTTGATATTTGGCATGGTTGGATATATAGTAGAAACTCTCACGAATGTAGTTTTTTGGTTGAGTAACTTGATCACATCGTCATAGACAGCTCAATCCTTTGCATTCTGTGCATATCTGATGGCGTGTATTTCACACGTTCGTTGGGCAACCCCAAGAGGAAGGTATGATGCGCACAGCAGCAAGTTTTCCCTCAGAAAGAAACCAAGGTTTATCGAACCAGGAGGAGCCAAGAAGCACGTTGAAGGTTGATGGCGGCGGGATGTAGTGCGGCGCAACACCGGAGATTCCGGCGCCAACGTGGAACCTGCACAACACAACCAAAGTACTTTGCCCCAACGAAACAGTGAGGTTGTCAATCTCACCGGCTTGCTGTAACAAAGGATTAACCGTATTGTGTGGAAGATGATTGTTTGCGAGAGAAAATAGTAAAACAAGTATTGCAAGCAGATTTGTATTTCAGTATTAAAGAATGGACCGGGGTCCACAGTTCACTAGAGGTGTCTCTCCCATAAGATAAAAGCATGTTGGGTGAACAAATTACAGTCGGGCAATTGACAAATAGAGAGGGCATAACAATGCACATACATGACATGATAAGTATAGTGAGATTTAATTGGGCATTACGACAAAGTACATAGACCGCCATCCAACTGCATCTATGCCTAAAAAGTCCACCTTCAGGTTATCATCCGAACCCCCTCCAGTATTAAGTTGCAAAGCAACAGACAATTGCATTAAGTATGGTGCGTAATGTAATCAACAACAATATCCTCGGACATAGCGCCAATGTTTTATCCCTAGTGGCAACAGCACAACACAACCTTAGGGGTTTCTGTCACTCCCCCAGGTGTCAATGCAGGCATAAACCCACTATCGAGCATAAATACTCCCTCTTGGAGTTAAAAGTAAAAACTTGGCCAGAGCCTCTACTAGAAACGGAGAGCATGCAAGATCATAAACAACACATGTATAATAACTTGATAATTAACATGACATGGTATTCTCTATCCATCGGATCCCGACAAACACAACATATAGAATTACGGATAGATGATCTTGATCATGTTAGGCAGCTCACAAGATCTAACAATGAAGCACAATGAGGAGAAGACAACCATCTAGCTACTGCTATGGACCCATAGTCCAGGGGTGAACTACTCACTCATCACTCCGGAGGCGACCATGGCGGTGTAGAGTCCTCCGGGAGATGAATCCCCTCTCCGGCAGGGTGCCGGAGGAGATCTCCGAATCCCCCGAGATGGGATCGGCGGCGACGGCGTCTCGGTAAGGTTTTCCGTATCGTGGTTTTTCGCATCGGGGGTTTCGCGACGGAGGCTTTAAGTAGGCGGAAGGGCGAGTCGGGGGCTAACGAGGGCCCACGCTATAGGTCGGCGCGGCCGGGGCTTGGGCCGCGCCGCCCTATAGCTTGGCCACCTCGTGGCCCCACTTCGTGTGTTCTTCGGTCTTCTGGAAGCTCCGTGGAAAAATAGGGCCCCGGGTCTTCGTTTCGTCCAATTCCGAGAATATTTCGTTACTAGGATTTCGAAACCAAAAACAGCGAGAAAACGAGAACTGGCACTTCGGCATCTTGTTAATAGGTTAGTTCCGGAAAATGCACTAATATGACATAAAGTGTGCATAAAACATGTAGGTATCATCAATAATATGGCATAGAACATAAGAAATTATCGATACGTCGGAGACGTATCAAGCATCCCCAAGCTTAGTTCTGCTCGTCCCGAGCGAGGTAAAACGATAACAAAGATAATTTCTGAAGTGATATGCCATCATAACCTTGATCATACTATTTGTAAACATATGTAGTGGATGCAGCGATCAAAACAATGGTAATGACATGAGTAAACAGGTGAATCATATAGCAAAGACTTTTCATGAATAGTACTTCAAGACAAGTATTAATAAGTCTTGCATAAGAGTTAACTCATAAAGCAATAAATCAAAGTAAAGGTATTGAAGCAACACAAAGGAAGATTAAGTTTCAGCGGTTGCTTTCAACTTGTAACATGTATATCTCATGGATAATTGTCAACATAGAGTAATATAACAAGTACAATATGCAAGTATGTAGGAATCAATGCACGGTTCACACAAGTGTTTGCTTCTTGAGGTGGAGAGAAATAGGTGAACTGACTCAACATAAAAGTAAAGAGAATGGTCCTTCAAAGAGGAAAGCATCGATTGCTATATTTGTGCTAGAGCTTTTATTTTGAAAACATGAAACAATTTTGTCAACGGTAGTAATAAAGCATATGAGTTATGTACATTATATCTTACAAGTTGCAAGTCTCATGCATAGTATACTAATAGTGCCCGCACCTTGTCCTAATTAACTTGGACTACCGGATCTTTGCAATGCACATGTTTTGACCAAGTGTCACAATGGGGTACCTCCATGCCGCCTGTACAAAGGTCTAAGGAGAAAGCTCGCATTTTGGATTTCTCGGTTTGATTATTCTCAACTTAGACATCCATACCGGGACAACATGGACAACAGATAATGGACTCCTCTTTAATGCATAAGCATGTGGCAACAATTATTATTCTCATATGATATTGAGGATATGTGTCCAAACTGAAACTTCCACCATGAATCATGGCTTTAGTTAGCGGCCCAAAGTTCTTCTCTAACAACATGCATGCTCCAACCATGAAGGTGGTAGATCTCTCTTGCTTCGGACAAGACGGACATGCATAGCAACTCACATGATATCCAACAAAGAATAGTTGATGGCGTCCCCGAAACATGGTTATCGCTCAACAAGCAACTTAATAAGAGATAAAGTGCATAAGTACATATTCAATACCACAATAGTTTTTAAGCTATTTGTCCCATGAGCTATATATTGCAAAGGTGAATGATGGAATTTTAAAGGTAGCACTCAAGCAATTTACTTTGGAATGGCGGATAAATACCATGTAGTAGGTAGGTATGGTGGACACAAATGGCATAGTGGTTGGCTCAAGTATTTTGGATGCATGAGAAGTATTCCCTCTCGATACAAGGTTTAGGCTAGCAAGGCTATTTGAAACAAACACAAGGATGAACGGTACAGCAAAACTCACATAAAAGACATATGGTAAACATTATAAGACTCCATACCGTCTTCCTTGTTGTTCAAAACTCAATACTAGATGTTATCTAGACTCTAGAGAAACCAAATATGCAAACCAAATTAGCAAGCTCTATGTATTTCTTCATTAATGGGTGCAAAGTATATGATGCAAGAGCTTAAACATGAGCACAACAATTGCCAAGTATCAAATTATCCAAGACATTTTAGAGTTACTACATGTATCATTTTCCAATTCCAACCATATAACAATTTAACGAAGATGAAACTTCGCATTGAATACTATGAGTAGAGCCTAAGGACATATTTGTCCATATGCTACAGCGGAGCGTGTCTCTCTCCCATAAAGTGAATGCTAGGATCCATTTTATTCAAACAAAACAAAAAACAAAAACAAACCGACGCTCCAAGCAAAGTACATAAGATGTGGCCGAATAAAAATATAGTTTCGGGGGAGGAACCCGATAATGTTGTCGATGAAGAAGGGGATGCCTTGGGCATCCCCAAGCTTAGACGCTTGAGTCTTCTTAATATATGCAGGGGTGAACCACCGGGGCATCCCCAAGCTTAGAGCTTTCACTCTCCTTGATCATATTGCATCATACTCCTCTCTTGATCCTTGAAAACTTCCTCCACACCAAACTCGAAACAACTCATTAGAGGGTTAGTGCATAATAAAAATTCACATGTTCAGAGGTGACACAATCATTCTTAACACTTCTGGACATTGCATAAAGCTACTGGACATTAGTGGATCAAAGAAATTCATCCAACATAGCAAAAGAGGCAATGCGAAATAAAAGACAGAATCTGTCAAAACAGAACAGTCCGTAAAGATGGATTTTATTAGGCCACCAGACTTGCTCAAACGAAAATGCTCAAATTGAATGAAAGTTGCGTACATATCTGAGGATCATGCTCGTAAATTGGCGTAATTTTCTGAGCTACCTACAGGGAGATAGACCCAGATTCGTGACAGCAAAGAATTCTGGAACTGCGCAGTAATCCAAATCTAGTACTTACTTTTCTATCAAAGACTTTACTTGGCACAACAAAACATAAAACTAAGATAAGGAGAGGTTGCTACAGTAGTAAAAAACTTCCAAGACACAAATATAAAACAAAAATATTGTAGTAAAAACATGGGTTGTCTCCCATAAGCGCTTTTCTTTAACGCCTTTCAGCTAGGCGCAGAAAGTGTAACTCAAGTAACATCGAAGGGTGGTGCACCTACAGCGGGGTTTGGAGTTTTCTCAACCATGCATAGTATATTAGATACATAAGTTTCAGCGTCTCCCTTTTCATTAGTCTTGGGCTTGCTACTTTCATCAAACAAATTTTCAGGAACAAGCCAAGCATAGTTATGTTCTAGTGCATCATTCATAGCTAGGAGTTTACATGGTATTGGTGCTTTGATCTCCCCGCCATCATTAATATTATTAGTGTATCTTATTCTATCCATGTCCATCTTTTTAAGGAGACCAACAAAATTATATGAGAACCAAGCATATTAAATTTAGCAAAGACCTTTCTAGCTTCTCTTGCTAGACCACCAAATTCTCTAAGAAGGGTTTCTAAAACAAAATCTTTCTTTTCCCCTTCTTCCATATCACCAAGTGTGAGAAACATGTGTTGGATTATAGGATTTAGATTAACAAATTTAGTTTCCAACGAGGCGAACTAAAGCAGCAGCAGCAATTTCATAAGTGGGAGCAAGGTCTACCAAGTGTCTATCTTCAAAATCTTCAACGGTACTAACATGGGTGAAAAATTCTTCTATATTGTTCCTCCCAATTATAGACCCTTGTCCTACCGGTATGTTCTTTGTGGTAAAATTAAAAGGAAACATGATGAAGTAAGTAAAGTAAATGCAAGTAACTAATTTTTTTGTGTTTTTGATATAGCAAACAAGACAGCAAATTAAGTAAAGCTAGCAACTAATTTTTTTGTGTTTTGATATAAGTGCAGCAAACAAAGTAGTAAATAAAATAAAGCAAGACAAAAACAAAGTAAAGAGATTGAGAAGTGGAAACTCCCCTTGCAGCGTGTCTTGATCTCCCCGGCAACGGCGCCAGAAATATGCTTGATGGCGTGTATTTCACACGTTCGTTGGGAAACCCCAAGAGGAAGGTATGATGCGCACAGCAGCAAGTTTTCCCTCGAAAAGAAACCAAGGTTTATCGAACCAGGAGGAGCCAAGAAGCACGTTGAAGGTTGATGGCGGCGGGATGTAGTGCGGCGCAACACCGGAGATTCCGGCGCCAACGTGGAACCCGCACAACACAGCCAAAGTACTTTGCCCCAACGAAACAGATGAGGTTGTCAATCTCACCGGCTTGCTGTAACAAAGGATTAACCGTATTGTGTGGAAGATGATTGTTTGCGAGAGAAAATAGTAAAACAAGTATTGCAGCAGATTTGTATTTCGAGTATTAAAGAATGGACCGGGGTCCACAGTTCACTAGAGGTGTCTCTCCCATAAGATAAAAGCATGTTGGGTGAACAAATTACAGTCGGGCAATTGACAAATAGAGAGGGCATAACAATGCACATACATGACATGATAAGTATAGTGAGATTTAATTGGGCATTACGACAAAGTACATAGACCGCCATCCAACTGCATCTATGCCTAAAAAGTCCACCTTCGAGGTTATCATCCGAACCCCTCCAGTATTAAGTTGCAAAGCAACGGACAATTGCATTAAGTATGGTGCGTAATGTAATCAACAACTACATCCTTGGACATAGCGCCAATGTTTTATCCCTAGTGGCAACAAGCACAACACAACCTTAGGGGTTTCGTCACTCCCCGGGTGTCAATGCAGGCATAAACCCACTATCGAGCATAAATACTCCCTCTTGGAGTTAAAAGTAAAAACTTGGCCAGAGCCTCTACTAGAAACGGAGAGCATGCAAGATCATAAACAACACATGTATAATAACTTGATAATTAATATGACATGGTATTCTCTATCCATCGGATCCCGACAAACACAACATATAGAATTACGAGATAGATGATCTTGATCATGTTAGGCAGCTCACAAGATCTAACAATGAAGCACAATGAGGAGAAGACAACCATCTAGCTACCGCTATGGACCCATAGTCCAGGGGTGAACTACTCACTCATCACTCCGGAGGCGACCATGGCGGTGTAGAGTCCTCCGGGAGATGAATCCCCTCTCCGGCGAGGTGCCGGAGGAGATCTCCAGAATCCCCGAGATGGGATCGGCGGCGACGGCGTCTCGGTAAGGTTTTCCGTATCGTGGTTTTTCGCATCGGGGTTTCGCGACGGAGGCTTTAAGTAGGCGGAAGGGCGAGTCGGGGGGCTAACGAGGGGCCCACGCTATAGGTCGGCGCGGCCGGGGCTTGGGCCGCGCTGCCCTATAGCTTGGCCACCTCGTGGCCCCACTTCGTGTGTTCTTCGGTCTTCCGGAAGCTCCGTGGAAAAATAGGGCCCCGGGTCTTCGTTTCGTCCAATTCCGAGAATATTTCGTTACTAGGATTTCCGAAACCAAAAACAGCAGAAAACGAGAACTGGCACTTCGGCATCTTGTTAATAGGTTAGTTCCAGAAAATGCACTAATATGACATAAAGTGTGCATAAAACATGTAGGTATCATCAATAATATGGCATAGAACATAAGAAATTATCGATACGTCGGAGACGTATCAATATCCTTATTCTTTTTGCTTCTTGGTGTTCCTCCATGTGAGTTTCTTGAGCTTGTTGCTAGATTTACAACAAGCCCAAATTCATCAAAAACGGAATTCGTATGCATCTTCTATTGTGTTTTTGAGTATGAAAGTTTTAATGGTTCTTCATTGTGGGAGGTTTCACTTCTCCCCACATTTGGTATTTTTAAACTCTTTCTCCTTCTTGGGCTTTATAGCCTCTACTGGATATAGTTTGTTATTATCTTTTTAAAAAAAACCCAAATTTGCTAAAATCGGAGTCTAGTTGCATATGTCTTGAGTTTTTCGATGAAGAACTAGACTCCCAGTTGGTGGGCCGGTTTAACGTCTAGTTCCTAGCCTGTCCGGTTCCTAGCCCGGTTTCCCTGGCCGGTCCAACCGGACAAGGAAGTGGCAGCCCAATTTAGTCCCAAACTGCTTGTTTTCTTGAGGGGTAAAAAAGGGGTCTTCTTCCCCAATGTTCTTAGAGCTTTTGAGCATGATAATACACTTCCATTCCACTCGTTCAAAGATTGATTTCTCTCAACCCCTCCTATGATTTTTTACATGTTTTCGAGGGTTTTAGAAGAGGATATCTGGATCTACAATCTCCACCACTCCATTCGAACTCTAAGTGAAGGGATCCCATTGGATCTAATTATAGAGTCATTGGTTGACCTCCACCATTGTTCTTCCTCTCTAGTTACTCCATAGCATTTATTCCTTTGGTGGGATCAGAGAGAGAAGGATCTGAGCACTTTTCTTGGTGTTCTTTCTTTGCATCCTTCCATAGTGTTGAGTTATCTATTACGATTTGTTCGAGTGAGAGACCATGAGTTTGTTACTCTTGGAGGGTGACCTCCTAGTTGGCCTAGCGGTTGGTGCTCCGGTGACCTCTCCGTGGAAGATCGTGGAGAGATCTAGGCTTCTCATTTGTAATCTTTGTGAAGTGGTTGTGGAGCTTGCCATCTCTGGAGTGGAGGAAGCACTGCAACTCGCCCAAGAAGATGTGCATGCATCTTGTTCATATGGCTAGTGGCGGCCCATTCATCTTGGACTTGTGGTGATCGTGTTTGAAGAAGACCGTGTAGGCTCTAGAGGTTTCGTCTCGCATGCTCAGTTTGAGCCGAGAGCTAGTGAAGTTCACAGGGAGTACTTGCAACGGTTCTGGAGAATTATGTGTGTCAGATGATGATGTTTTGCAGCAGTGTTCTCGACAAGTGGAAGAGGCGACACAAGCAGAATTTGTTCTAGGTGGTCTTAGTTTTCGGGGTGAAGCCCCTCAGTTCGACCTCTGTGGTTGTATCTGGCAATGACGGCTTCCTAGTCGAGATTGAACCTTCTCTAGGGTGAAAATCTAGTGTCTGGCTATGATGGTGTTTGCGCTCTATTACCTTACCTTCCTGGAGGTGTCGTTTTGGAGAATCTTTTTCGAAGGCTAGGTATTGTCACCACTAGTGGTGCTCTTACTGGTGCGAGAGTTTGTTTGCTTCGACGGGATCTTTGTTTTTCCTTTTCTTCTTTATTTATTTTTTCCGCCGTGTGCATCCTTAGTGTCTAGTATGTAGACATTATATACCTGCAAAAGTTGGGTGTAATTAGTATCATCTTAATATTAATATATTCTCTTTATGAAAAAAAGGAAAAACATGGCAACTCATGACTGGTCCGCTCCGCAAAACGTTCACTCAATATTAGCGTCCTTACTCAATTAACTTTTACTGATGTAACCAAAAACTATATGTATCATGTAAGAAAAAACTGGAACTTTGTGAAACTACTGACGATCTGTTTTTGGTTTTCTTGAAAACAATGAGTTGCATTAAACAACGTGTTGCACAAGTTGTATAGGACATAGAGTCCGTATCAAATACCTGCTGTAAGCCGCCTATATATATACATGAAGTAAACCAATCTCGGTTATCCGAGTAGTTCCAATCTACATGATCTTACATGGTATCAGAGCCGACCTCTTCTGCCGACTCGCTGATCGCCAAAACAACCTCAGATCGACGCCTACGACAACCGCCAGGAGATGCTGCGTGGGTCCTCTGATGCTGACTTTGAGACCTCCGCCAATGCTGCACAGCGTCAACGTCGCCACCGTCCCAACCAAACCCGCGGTGACCGCGGTGACCGCCGCGATGATCGGTGTCCTGAACGTCGCGATGATCGCGCTCCCTCTTATGGCCGTGGCGGTGGGCGTGCACCACCTGGTGGTGGCCGGGGCCGTGGTCGCGGGCGCCGTCGCACGACACCGTGGGTGGACGTCACGTGTCAAATCTGCAACCGCGAAGGTCACAACGCCAAGGACTGCTGGTATCGGTGGCAAGATGAGGATGATGACTCTGATGATGACAAGGAAGCTCACATTGCCTCCTACGGCGTCGACACAAATTGATATTCCGACACTAACGCCACCCATCACATCACCAGCGAGCTGAACAACCTGACGGTCCGTGATCACTACAAAGGACATGACAGGGTCAACACGGCCAGTGGGCAAGGTATGCAAATTTCACATGTTGGTCATTCAGTAGTTAGCACTCCTAATCAGAAATTTCAACTTCGTGATATATTACTTGTTCCCAATGCCAGCAAAAATCTCCTCTCTGTTCATAGGTTCACATATGATAATAAGGTCTTCATAGAGTTTCACCCTTTCTTTTTCTTGATCAAGGATCAGGTCACAAGGGAAACTCTTCATAGAGGGAGGTCTGTTGGAGGGCTCTATCCCTTCATCTCTTCATTGGTGTCACCATCGTCATCCAAGCAGGTGTTCCTTGCCGCCAAGCCGTCCAACAACAAGTGGCATAGTCGCTTAGGTCATCCATCTTTTACTACTGTTAGGTTCATTATTAGAAAGAATAAGCTTCCTTTTGTTAGGGATTCTCACATTGAGTCGATTTGTGACTCATAAAGCAAAAAGCCATCAGTTACCGTATCCAGTGTCCACTAGTGTTTCCTCTGCACCCCTACAATTAGTTTTCTCTGATGTATGGGGTCCTGCTCCCACCTCTGTTGGTCGTCATGAATACTATATCAGTTTTATTGATGATTACAGTAAATTTACCTGGATATATTTGCTCAAACGAAAATCTGATGCTCTTGCTGCTTTTGTCAACTTTCAGAAACTGGTAGAAATGAAACTAGGCCGCAAAATTCTCACAGTTCAGTCTGACTGGGGGGTGAATATGAAAAACTAAACTCTCGTTTTCAGACACAGGGCATCTCTCACCATGTCTCTTGCCCTCATGCACATCAGCAAAATGGCTCTACAGAAAGAAAACATAGGCACATTGTTGAAGTAGGTCTTGCTCTTCTTGCCACTGCTCACATGCCTCTCAAATTTTGGGATGAAGCTTTCCTAACTGCCACATATCTCATAAACATGCTTCCTAGCAAAACTATCAATAATGAAACACCAGTTCATCGTCTCCTAGGCACTAAACCTGACTATAAGTCCTTACGTGTGTTTGGCTGTGCATGTTGACCCAACTTGCGCCCTTACAACAAACGCAAACTTGCTTTCCGCTCTACTCAGTGTGTTTTCTTGGGATATAGCCCAAAAAATAAAGGTGTCAAGTGCCTAGAAGTCTCCTCTGGACGTGTTTATATCTCTCGAGACGTTGTCTTCGATGAATCTGTGTTTCCGTTCCAAAGTCTTCATCCAAATGCAGGAGCCCGTCTTAGACAAGAAATTCTACTTCTTGATTCATCTCTTTTGAATTGTGATTCTAGGGATGCTACTATTGATGACTCACCGAGTGCTCCTCTTGTTGTGCAGGATTTGTCACGCCATGCTGCAGGAAATTTGAGGCAAAATGGTGCTCAGAATAGTCCACCAGCCTACCCTGAAGTCTCCTCACAAAATGACAGCGGCAGCAATCCCGGAGAGGATTTTCTGTCCGGATCTTCATCGGGATCCCCGCCTTCCTCGGATCAGGCGCCCGATACTCCCGCCAGCGCCTCGGATCGCCCTCCGCGTCGGAGTCAGCGCGGTCCCCCTCGCCTGCCCACCCGTCCGACCGTGGCGCGGGATCCTCTGCGCCTGGGCGTGCAAGTGGATCAACACCCGCCACTTCTTCGGACACACCGGGTGCCACTGGATCGCCTGTGGCCAGTGGCGGGGCCAGCTCTGCTGCTTCTTCTGCCGCGGCAGGATCTGCCGGATCATCCGGATCCTCTGCTCCGGCCTCTCCTGTGCCTCAGCCTGCAGCACGACATCCTGTTACACGTGCGTCTCGCGGCATCAAACGCCCCAAACAATATCATGATGGTACCGTTTGTTGGGGCATGTCCGCTACTACTGATGAGCCAGGTACCTTGCAGCAAGCTCTCGGTGACCCAAATTGGCATCATGCCATGGATGAGGAGTATTCCGCTTTAATGAAGAACAAGACATGGCACTTGGTTCCCTATCACACTGTGATGCGTGTAGCTGACACGTCTGTTGGGAACCCCAAGAGGAAGGTGTGATGCGCACAGCGGCAAGTTTCCCTCAGTAAGAAACCAAGGTTTAATCGAACCAGTAGGAGTCAAGAAGCACGTTGAAGGTTGATGGCGGCGGGATGTAGTGCGGCGCAACACCGGAGATTCCGGCGCCAACGTGGAACCTGCACAACACAACCAAAGTACTTTGCCCCAACGAAACGGTGAGGTTGTGAATCTCACCGGCTTGTCTGTAACAAAGGATTAACCGTATTGTGTAGAAGATGATTGTTTGCAAGAAAACAAGTAAAGAACAAGTATTGCAGCAGATTTGTATTTCGAGTATAAAAGAATGGACCGGGGTCCACAGTTCACTAGAGGTGTCTCTCCCATAAGATAAAAGCATGTTGGGTGAACAAATTACAGTCGGGCAATTGACAAATAGAGAGGGCATAACAATGCACATACATGTCATGATAAATATAGTGAGATTTAATTGGGCATTACGACAAAGTACATAGACCGCCATCCGAGCATGCATCTATGCCTAAAAGTCCACCTTCGGGTTATCATCCGAACCCCTTCCAGTATTAAGTTGCAAAACAACAGACAATTGCATTAAGTATGGTGCGTAATGTAATCAATAACTACATCCTTAGACATAGCATCAATGTTTTATCCCTAGTGGCAACAACACATCCACAACCTTAGAACTTTCTGTCACTGTCCCGCATTCAATGGAGGCATGAACCCACTATCGAGCATAAATACTCCCTCTTGGAGTTAAGAGCAAAAACTTGGCCGAGCCTCTACTAATAACGGAGAGCATGCAAGATCATAAAAAACACATAGGTAATAACTTGATAATTAACATAACATAGTATTCTCTATCCATCGGATCCCGACAAACACAACATATAGTATTACGGATAGATGATCTTGATCATGTTAGGCAGCTCACAAGATCCAACAATGAAGCACAATGAGGAGAAGACAACCATCTAGCTACTGCTATGGACCCATAGTCCAAGGGTGAACTACTCACTCATCACTCCGGAGGCGACCATGGCGGTGAAGAGTCCTCCGGGAGATGAATCCCCTCTCCGGCAGGGTGCCGGAGGAGATCTCCAGAATCCCCCGAGATGGGATTGGCGGCGGCGGCGTCTCGCAAGGTTTTCCGTATCGTGGCTCTCGGTACCGGGGGTTTCGCGACGGAGGCTTTAAGTAGGCGGAAGGGCAACGCGGGGGCCACACGAGGGCCCCACACCACGAGTCGGCGCGGCCGGGGCCCGGGCCGCGCCACCCTAGTGTGGCGGCGCCTCGTGGCCCCACTTTGACTCCTCTTCGGTCTTCCGGAAGCTTCGTGGCAAAATAGGACCCCGGGCGTTGATTTCGTCCAATTCCGAGAATATTTCGTTACTAGGATTTCTGAAACCAAAAACAGCTAGAAAACAACAACCGGCTCTTCGGCATCTTGTTAATAGGTTAGTTCCGGAAAATGCACGAATATGACATAAAGTGTGCATAAAACATGTAGATATCATCAATAATGTGGCATGGAACATAAGAAATTATCGATACGTCGGAGACGTATCAGCATCCCCAAGCTTAGTTCTGCTCGTCCCGAGCAGGTAAAACGATAACAAAGATAATTTCTGAAGTGGCATGCCATCATAACCTTGATCATACTATTTGTAAACATATGTAATGAATGCAGCGATCAAAACAATGGTAATGACATGAGTAAACAACTGAATCATAAAGCAAAGACTTTTCATGAATAATACTTCAAGACAAGCATCAATAAGTCTTGCATAAGAGTTAACTCATAAAGCAATAAATCAAAGTAAAGGTATTGAAGCAACATAAAGGAAGATTAAGTTTCAGCGGTTGCTTTCAACTTGTAACATGTATATCTCATGGATAATTGTCAACATAGAGTAATATAACAAGTGCAATATGCAAGTATGTAGGAATCAATGCACAGTTCACACAAGTGTTTGCTTCTTGAGGTGGAGAGAAATAGGTGGACTGACTCAACATAAAAGTAAAAGAAAGGTCCTTCAAAGAGGAAAGCATCGATTGCTATATTTGTGCTAGAGCTTTTATTTTGAAAACATGAAACAATTTTGTCAACGGTAGTATAAAGCATATGAGTTATGAAAATTATATCTTACAAGTTGCAAGCCTCATGCATAGTATACTAATAGTGCCCGCACCTTGTCCTAATTAGCTTGGACTACCGGATCATCGCAATACACATGTTTTAACCAAGTGTCACAATGGGGTACCTCCATGCCGCCCGTACAAAGGTCTAAGGAGAAAGCTCGCATTTTGGATTTCTCGCTTTTGATTATTCTCAACTTAGACATCCATACCGGGACAACATGGACAACGGATAATGGACTCCTCTTTAATGCATAAGCATGTGGCAACAATTATTATTCTCATATGAGATTGAGGATATATGTCCAAAACTGAAACTTCCACCATGAATCATGGCTTTAGTTAGCGGCCCAATGTTCTTCTCTAACAATATGCATGCTCCAACCATTAAGGTGGTAGATCTCTCTTACTTCAGACAAGACGGACATGCATAGCAACTCACATGATATTCAACAAAGAATAGTTGATGGCGTCCCCGGAAAACATGGTTATCGCACAACAAGCAACTTAATAAGAGATAAAGTGCATAAGTACATATTCAATACCACAATAGTTTTTAAGCTATTTGTCCCATGAGCTATATATTGCAAAGGCGAATGATGGAATTTTAAAGGTAGCACTCAAGCAATTTACTTTGGAATGGCGGAGAAATACCATGTAGTAGGTAGGTATGGTGGACACAAATGGCATAGTGGTTGGCTCAAGGATTTTGGATGCATGAGAAGTATTCCCTCTCGATACAAGGTTTAGGCTAGCAAGGTTATTTGAAACAAACACAAGGATGAACGGTGCAGCAAAACTCACATAAAAGACATATTGTAAACATTATAAGACTCTACCCCGTCTTCCTTGTTGTTCAAAACTCAATACTAGATATTATCTAGACTCTAGAGAAACCAAATATGCAAACCAAATTAGCAAGCTCTAAGTGTTTCTTCATTAATGGGTGCAAAGTATATGATGCAAGAGCTTAAACATGAGCACAACAATTGCCAAGTATCAAATTATCCAAGACATTTTAGAATTACTACATGTAGCATTTTCCAATTCCAACCATATAACAATTTAACGAAGAAGAAACTTCGCCATGAATACTATGAGTAAAGCCTAAGGACATATTTGTCCATATGCTACAGCGGAGCGTGTCTCTCTCCCATACGAGTGAATGCTAGGATCCATTTTATTCAAACAAAACAAAAACAAAAACAAACCGACGCTCCAAGCAAAGCACATAAGATGTGGCCGAATAAAAATATAGTTTCGTGGGAGGAACCTGATAATGTTGTCGATGAAGAAGGGGATGCCTTGGACATCCCCAAGCTTAGACGCTTGAGTCTTCTTAGAATATGCAGGGGTGAACCACCGGGGCATCCCCAAGCTTAGAGCTTTCACTCTCCTTGATCATATTGTATCATACTCCTCTCTTGATCCTTGAAAACTTCCTCCACACCAAACTCGAAACAACTCATTAGAGGGTTAGTGGACAATAAAAATTAACATGTTCAGAGGTGACACAATCATTCTTAACACTTCTGGACATTTTATAAAGCTACTGGACATTAATGGATCAAAGAAATTCATCCAACATAGCAAAAGAGGCAATGCGAAATAAAAGGCAGAATCTGTCAAAACAGAACAGTCCGTAAAGATGGATTTTATTGAGGCACCAGACTTGCTCAAATGAAAATGCCCAAATTTAATGAAAGTTGCGTACATATCTGAGGATCACTCACGTAAATTGGCTTAATTTTCTGAGTTACCTACAGAGAATTAGACCCAGATTCGTGACAAGCAAAGAAATCTGTTTCTGCGCAGTAATCCAAATCTAGTATTTACTTTACTATCAAAGACTTTACTTGGCACAACAAAACATAAAACTAAGATAAGGAGAGGTTGCTACAGTAGTAAACAACTTCCAAGACTCAAATATAAAACAAAAATACTGTAGTAAAAACATGAGTTGTCTCCCATAAGCGCTTTTCTTTAACGCCTTTCAGCTAGGCGCGAAAGTGTATATCAAGTATTATCGAGAGATGAAGCATCAACATCATAATTTGTTCTAATAATAGAATCATAAGGTAACTTCATTCTCTTTCTAGGGAAGTGTTCCATACCTTTCTTGAGAGGAAATTGATATTTAATATTCCCTTCCTTCATATCGATAGTAGCACCAACGGTTCGTAGAAAAGGTCTTCCCAATATAATGGGGCAAGATCCATTGCATTCAATATCCAAGACAACAAAATCAACGGGGACAAGGTTATTGTTAACCATAATATGAACATTATCAACTCTCCCCAAAGGTTTCTTTTTAGCATTATCAGCGAGATTAACATCCAGATAACAATTTTTCAATGGTGGCAAGTCAAGCATATCATAGACTTTTTAGGCATAACAGAAATACTTGCACCAAGATCACATAAAGCATTACAATCAAAATCATTGACCCTCATTTTAATGATGGGCTCCCAACCATCCTCTAGCTTTCTAGGAATAGAAGTTTCAAGTTTTAGTTTCTCTTCTCTAGTTTTTATGAGAGCATTTGTAATATGTTTTGTGAAAGCCAAGTTTACAACGCTAGCATTGGGACTCTTAGCAAGTTTTTGTAAGAACTTTATAACTTCAGAGATGTGGCAATCATCAAAATCTAAATCATTACAATCTAAAGCAATGGGATTATCATCCCCAAGGTTGGAAAAAATTTCAGCAGTTTTATCACGAGCAGTTTCAGCAGTTTTAGCAGTTTCAGGTAATTTTGCGCGCTTTGCACTAGGAGTAGAAACATTGCCAACACCAATTATTTTACCATTAATAGTAGGAGGTGCAGCAACATGTGAATCATTAGCATTGCTAGTGGTGGTAATAGTCCAAACTTTAGCTACATTTTTCTCTTTAGCTAGTTTTTCATTTTTCTTCTCTATCCCACCTAGCACGCAATTCAGCCATTAATCTTATATTCTCATTAATTATAACTTGGATGGCATTTGCTGTAGTAACAATTTTATTTTCAATATCCTTATTAGGCATAACTTTCGATTTCAAAAGATCAACATCATAGGCAAGACTATCAACCTTAGAAGCAAGAATATCAATTTTATTGAGCTTTTCCTCAACAGATTTGTTAAAGGCAGTTTGTGTACTAATAAATTCTTTAAGCATAGCTTCAAGTCCAGGGGGTGTATTCCTATTATTGTTGTAAGAATTCCCATAAGAATTAGCATAACCGTTACCATTATTATAAGGATATGGCCTATAGTTATTACTAGAATTGTTCCGATAAGCATTGTTGTTGAAATTATTATTTTTAATGAAGTTTACATTAACATGTTCTTCTTGGGAAACCAATGAAGCTAACGGAACATTATTAGGATCAACATTAGTCCTATCATTCACAAGCATAGACATAATAGCATCAATCTTATCACTCAAGGAAGAGGTTTCTTCAACAGAATTTACCTTCTTACCTTGTGGAGCTCTTTCCGTGTGCCATTCAGAGTAATTAATCATCATATCATCAAGAAGCTTTGTAGCCGCCCCCAAGGTGATGGACATAAAGGTACCTCCAGCAGCTGAATCCAATAAATTCCGCGAAGAAAATTTAGTCCTGCATAGAAGGTTTGGATGATCATCCAAGTAGTCAGTCCATGGGTTGGGCAATTTTTAACCAAAGATTTCATTCTTTCCCAAGCTTGAGCAACATGTTCATTATCCAATTGTTTAAAATTCATTATGCTACTCCTCAAAGATATAATTTTAGCAGGGGGATAATATCTACCAATAAAAGCATCCTTGCATTTAGTCCAGGAATCAATACTATTCTTAGGCAGAGATAGCAACCAATCTTTAGCTCTTCCTCTTAATGAGAAAGGAAACAATTTCAATTTAATAATATCACCATCTACATCCTTATACTTTTGCATTTCACACAATTCAACAAAATTATTAAGATGGGCAGCAGCATCATCAGAACTAACACCAGAAAATTGCTCTCGCATAACAAGATTTAGTAAAGCAGGTTTAATTTCAAAGAATTCCGCTATAGTAGCAGGTGGAGCAATAGGTGTGCATAAGAAATGATTATTATTTGTGGTTGTGAAGTCACACAACTTAGTATTTTCAGGGGTGGCCATTTTAGCAGTAGTAAATAAAGCAAACTAGATAAAATAAATGCAAGTAACTAAATTTTTTGTGTTTTTGATATAGCAAACAAGATAGTAAATAAAGTAAAGCTAGCAACTAATTTTTTTGTGTTTTTATATAATGCAGCAAACAAAGTAGTAAATAAAATAAAGCAAGACAAAAACAAAGTAAAGAGATTGGGAAGTGGAGACTCCCCTTGCGGCGTGTCTTGATCTCCCCAAGCAACGGCGCCAGAAATTTGCTTGATGCGTGTAGCCGACACGTCCGTTGGGAACCCCAAGAGGAAGGTGTGATGCGCACAGCGGCAAGTTTCCTCGCAAGAAACCAAGGTTTAATCGAACCAGTAGGGAGTCAAGAAGCACGTTGAAGGTTGATGGCGGCGGGATGTAGTGCGGCGCAACACCGGAGATTCCGGCGCCAACGTGGAACCTGCACAACACAACCAAAGTACTTTGCCCCAACGAAACAGGTGAGGTTGTCAATCTCACCGGCTTGCCGTAACAAAGGATTAACCGTATTGTGTGGAAGATGATTGTTTGCAAGAAAACAAGTAAAGAACAAGTATTGCAGCAGATTTGTATTTCAAGTATAAAAGAATGGACCGGGGTCCACAGTTCACTACAGGTGTCTCTCCCATAAGATAAAAGCATGTTGGGTGAACAAATTACAGTCGGGCAATTGACAAATAGAGAGGGCATAACAATGCACATACATGTCATGATAAATATAGTGAGATTTAATTGGGCATTACGACAAAGTACATAGACCGCCATCCAAGCATGCATCTATGCCTAAAAAGTCCACCTTCAGAGTTATCATCCGAACCCCTTCCAGTATTAAGTTGCAAAACAACGGACAATTGCATTAAGTATGGTGCGTAATGTAATCAATAACTACATCCTTAGACATAGCATCAATGTTTTATCCCTAGTGGCAATAGCACATCCACAACCTTAGAACTTTCCGTCACTCGTCCCGCATTCAATGGAGGCATGAACCCACTATCGAGCATAAATACTCCCTCTTGGAGTTAAGAGCAAAAACTTGGCCGAGCCTCTACTAATAACGGAGAGCATGCAAGATCATAAACAACACATAGGTAATAACTTGATAATTAACATAACATAGTATTCTCTATCCATCGGATCCCGACAAACACAACATATAGTATTACGGATAGATGATCTTGATCATGTTAGGCAGCTCACAAGATCCAACAATGAAGCACAATGAGGAGAAGACAACCATCTAGCTACCGCTATGGACCCATAGTCCAGGGGTGAACTACTCACTCATCACTCCGGAGGCGACCATGGCGGTGAAGAGTCCTCCGGGAGATGAATCCCCTCTCCGGCAGGGTGCCGGAGGAGATCTCCGTAATCCCCCAAGATGGGATTGGCGGCGGCGGCGTCTCGATAAGGTTTTCCGTATCGTGGCTCTCGATGCGGGGGTTTCGCGATGGAGGCTTTAAGTAGGCGGAAGGGCAACGCGGGGGCCACACGAGGGCCCCACACCACAGGTCGGTGCGGCCGGGGCCCGGGCCACGCCGCCCTAGTGTGGCGGCGCCTCGTGGCCCCACTTCGACTCCTCTTCGGTCTTCCGGAAGCTTCGTGGCAAAATAGGACCCCGGGCGTTGATTTCGTCCAATTCCGAGAATATTTCGTTACTAGGATTTCTGAAACCAAAAACAGCGAGAAAACAACAACCGGCTCTTCGGCATCTTGTTAATAGGTTAGTTCCAGAAAATGCACGAATATGACATAAAGTGTGCATAAAACATGTAGATATCATCAATAATGTGGCATGGAACATAAGAAATTATCGATACGTCGGAGACGTATCACACTGCAAAGAATGTTGTTGACTGCAGGTGGATATACAAAATCAAGCGTAAAGCTGATGGCTCCATTGATAGATACAAAGCTCGTCTGGTAGCCAAAGGTTTCAAGCAACGTTATGGCATTGACTATGAGGACACTTTCAGCCCAGTGGTCAAGATAGCAACTGTCATACTTGTTCTAGCCATCTCAGTCTCTCGGGGTTGGACTTTGCGACAGCTTGATGTCAAGAATGCGTTTCTTCATGGTGTTCTAGAAGAGGAAGTATACATGAGACAGCCACCTGGTTATGAAGACAGGGGGAAAACAAACTATGTCTGCAAACTTGACAAAGCACTCTATGGGCTGAAACAAGCTCCACGTGCTTGGTACTCCAGGTTGAGTTCAAAGTTGGTGTCACTTGGTTTTCAATCGTCTAAGTCTGACACTTCTTTGTTTATATACCGCAAGTCTGGAGTCACTATTTTCATGCTTATTTATGTTGATGCTATCATTGTGGCTAGTTCCTCTCAGCAAGCAACAGATGCTCTTCTTCGAGATTTAAGCAAGGACTTTGCATTAAAGGATCTAGGTGATCTTCATTACTTCTTGGGTATGGAAGTGCACAAAGTTGATGATGGTATAGTCTTGAATCAAGCCAAGTATGCTCGGGATATTTTAGCCCGGGTTGGTATGAAGGATTGCACTGGTTGTCCTACGCCTTTATCTTCATCAGAAAAAATAACTGCACATGAAGGTAGCCTGCTTGGTCCTGAAGACATTACAAGTTACAGGAGTATGGTAGGTGCTCTGCAGTACTTAACTCTTACAAGGTCAGATATTTCTTATGCAGTAAATAAAGTCTGCCAGTATCTTCATGCTCATACTACTGTTCATTGGACTGCTGCAAAGAGAATTCTGAGATATGTTAAAAGTACCCTACGCATTGGACTTACTTTTATGAGGTCCTCATCCACGCTTATCAGTGTTTTCTCTGATGCTGACTGGGCCGGTTGTGTTGATGACCGCCGTTCCACTTGAGGTTTTGCAGTTTTCTATGACCCTAACCTGATTTCTTGGAGTGCAAAGAAACATGCTACTGTCTCCAGGTCAAGTACAGAAACTGAGTACAAGTCAGTGGCCAATGCAACTGCAGAAATGATATGGGTTCAATCTCTTCTCAAGGAATTGGGAGTGAAGCTTCCACAGATACCAGTATTATGGTGTGACAATCTAGGTGCTACATATCTGTCAGCAAATCCAGTGTTTCACGCCAGAGCCAAGCATATTGAGATAGATTTTCACTTTGTTCGAGAACGAGTGTTAAAGAAGGAACTAGAAGTCAGATTTGTTCCTTCTAAAGATCAGGTTGCAGATGGCTTCACAAAGCCACTCCCGGTTAGAAACTTTTTAGAATTTAGACATAATCTCAACTTAGTGAGTTATGATTAAGGGAGGGTGTTAAACAACGTGTGGCACAAGTTGTATAGGACATAGAGTCCGTATCAAATACCTGCTGTAAGCCGCCTATATATATACATGAAATAAACCAATCTCGGTTATCCGAGTAGTTCCAATCTACCTGATCTTACAGCATCGAGCTCGGGCACATGGACCTAAAATAGCAAAAAAATAGTTTACTTTGCATGGCAGAATCAAGAATGATATTATATATTATGGATGAAACTTCCGGGCAGCATCAGGATGCTACATATCTCATGTTAGCAGCCTAGTCGGTAATGAAATATAAACATGCATGTATCACTGCCAGCATCAGCCAGGCGGCTAATTAACCAATTGTAGCTAGGGGTGCAACTGGCAAACCAACATACATAATAAAATGAATACAGTAACAATTTAAGCTTGCTAAATAATTCTAGCCCGTCACTTAATGTCCTTGAATAATAGCTCAAGGAATATGGTGTGGCGGCTTCTCACCAACAACCTTCTGTTCCCGGCCGATTCAATCAGGCATCTCCTAATAGATCATGACAGTGACTTAACAAAAAGGCTGCAGCATCAGCATGTAGGTCAACCCCTCTTTAAGTTTCTCCAAAACTCGATGCATTTTTTATGTGAATATGAACGTACTCCCTCCGTCCTTAAATAAGTGTACGTTAAGACATGTCTTAAGTCAAACTAATAACATTTATGACACTTAATTAATATCGCTAGATTAATCTTGACATGTAGTTCAATAATATAGTATTTGATTTTATGTATGTTGCTATTTTTGTGTAAAACTTAGATCAAATCTAAAAATATTTGATTTTCAGAAAAGGAAAACGTACACTTACTCACATACGGTTTTCATAGAAACTTATTGGGTGAACGGCGTTCATTTCGGGAGAGAACACTGTTTTTCTACACAGGCGTGGGCGTCCCTGGCCTATCGGCCTACGACGTTTCAAGATTCGTGCACAGTGGCGGAGCCAGCATATAACCATTGGGTTCACATGAACCCAATGAAATTTGATTAGTCTCTTTATAATCACTACATATTTACTACTCATTCATACTCTGAACCTACTATTACAAAGCGATGAACCCAATCAAAAAATGTTCTAGCTCCGCCTCTGTTCGTGCACAACATTTTGCATCAATTACCTTGTCTTTGTACATCTCTTCCTCCCATAGGAACGAAAGTGGACATGTACCCCTTATCTCCTCCCAAATAATTGCGTCTGGGTCGATGAGATGGTTGGGTCAACTGGGTGGCACTGTCAATGAGAGGGAGCTCAATAATTTCATCACAGCAAGCATAGAATGAAAGAATGTTACTAAAAGAACACCAGTAATCTGGCTTAACTAACTCGTAAGTGCAATATAAATAGCACATGCGTGCATCCTTGTCCTATTGCTTCCGCAGTCGATCATCCTTGTACAGCTATCGCAGCAGCATTCACGATGGGCAGCTTCTCCAGTCTAGTCCTTCTTCCACTGATGTCATTTCTTCTGCTGCAATGCTATGCATCAGCACAACACACACTGGGCACCGGGTCATCCCTGTCAGTAGAAGACCACGCGAGGCCCTTCCTCGTATCACCGGACGCCACCTTCTCCTGCGGCTTCCTCCAAGCCGGCGACAACGCCTTCTACTTCTCCATCTGGTTCACCGCCACCAAGAACAAGACCGCCGTCTGGTCGGCCAACCCCGGCGCCCCTGTGAACGGCCGGTTATCCAGGGTCTCGTTCAGCCGCGACGGCGAGCTGGCCCTGGCCGACGCCAACGGGACCACTGTGTGGGACACCAAGACGGGAGGTAACAGGCAGCTCACCGTCTCCCTCAACGACACCGGCAACCTCGTCATCACGGACCCGTCCACCGGCCACGCACTGTGGCAGAGCTTCCACTGGCCGACGGACACCCTGCTCCCGTCGCAGGCGATGTCCAAGGACACGAAGCTTGTGGCCGGCTACTACACCTTCTACTACGACAACGACAACGTGCTGCGGCTCCTGTACGACGGCCCGGAGATCGCCAGCATCTACTGGCCGGACCCAGACCTCGGCATTTGGGGGAGCGGACGGACAAACTACAACAGCTCGCGGTTCGGCATCCTCAACGACGCGGGCGCGTTCCGCTCCAGCGACGGGCTGCGCTTCCAAGCATCCGACCTGGGCTCCCCCGGCGTGAAGAGACGGTTAACGATCGACAAGGACGGCAACCTGCGACTCTACAGCCTCGTGAACGCGACCGGTGTCTGGACGGTCACCTGGGTGGCGCTGCAGAAGCCGTGTTCTGTACACGGGCTGTGCGGCAAGAACGCCCTCTGCGAGTACCAGCCGTCCCTCCGATGCTCGTGCGCGCCGGGGTACGAGATGGCCGACCGCCGGGACTGGAGAAAGGGATGCAAGCCGACGTTCAGCCTCCCCGCCTACACCGCCATCAACTGCAGCCAAGGGGTGCCGGAGGAGTACACCTTCGTCAAGGTGGCGTACACCGACTTCTACGGTTACGACCTCGCCTTCAACAAGTCCGTCACCTTCGAGAGCTGCATGAACATCTGCCTGCAGATGTGCTCCTGCACCGCCTTCTCCTACAGGATGGATGGTGTGGGCAATTGCTTCCCAAAAGGCGTCCTGTTCAACGGCTACACGTCCTCCTTCTTCCCCGGGAGCATCTACCTCAAGGTGCCCAGCAAGGTCAACGCATCGGCGCTGCCGTTGGTAGCCGCCAAGGGCCTCGCCTGCAAGCCTAACGGCACTAGTCCGGCCATCGTCCCAGGATACGCGGACACATACGGGAGACCCGGCAGCGGGCCAAAGTGGGCCTACTTCTTTTCGTTCGCCGCGGTGCTGGGCTTTCTCGAGCTCCTAATCTTCGCCGCAGGGTGGTGGTTCCTGTCCAGCCATCACAGCATACCTAGCTCGCTGCAGGCAGGCTACAGGCTGGTCATGGCCACCCAGTTCAGGCGGTTCTCGTACCAGGAGCTCAAGAACGCGACGGGGAACTTCAAGGAGGAGCTTGGCCGCGGCGGGTCGGGCGTGGTATACCGCGGCGTGCTCGACGAGGGCACCGTGGTGGCGGTGAAGAAGCTGACGGACGTGCAGGTGCAGGGAGAGGAGGATTTCTGGGCGGAGGTGGCGGTGTTCGGGAGGATCAACCACATCAACCTCGTGAGGATCTGGGGGTTCTGCTCCGAGGGCAAGCACAGGATGCTGGTGTACGAGTACGTGGAGAACGAGTCGCTGGACCGGCACCTCTTCGGCACGCACATCATCGGCAGGTCCCTGTCGTGGGCCGAGCGGTTCAGGGTAGCGCTGGGCGCCGCCAGGGGCCTCGCCTACCTCCACCACGAGTGCCTCGAGTGGGTCATCCACTGCGACGTCAAGCCGGAGAACATCCTCCTCACGCGGGACCTCGACGCCAAGATCGCCGACTTCGGCTTAGCCAAGCTGTCCGGGAGGGACGCCGCGGCCAGCGACGGCGTGCAGCTATCACATATGAGAGGGACCACGGGTTACATGGCGCCGGAGTGGGCGCTCGGCCAGCCCGTGGACGCCAAGGTCGACGTGTACAGCTACGGCATCGTGCTGCTGGAGATCGTCATCGGGACCCGGATCTCAGATCAGACCACGGCGGACGGCGAGGAGCGGCTGGAGATGGGGCAGATCGCGCAGGCGCTCAAGCAGGTAGTGGCGAGTGGAGACATTGGGTCCTTGGTGGATACTAGGCTGAATGGGCAGTTCCACCCTCGCCAGGCCATGGAAATGGTGAAGATTTCCTTGTCATGCATGGAGGAGAGGAGCAGCAGACCCACCATGGATGACATCTCCAAAGCTCTTACGGCGTGCGATGACGAGGATGAGCACCCTGCCTACGTGTCATGACTTCAATATGAAGCTGCATTTCCTCCGTCCGATCTTAGGCTTAATTGCTTTTAGATAAAAGGCATAGAATGTCCTTCTTTAAATTAATAAAGCGCCCATTGTACCTTTCTTGTCCCTATGTAAATTATATTATCTAATTTATATATTTTTAATATAGAAAATATATTAATATCAACATAAAGTCTACATCAAGTGAGTCTAGACATCAAGATGCACATGGCCGAAAAAACAAAAACAAAAAAAGGAAAACAAAAGACCCCGGCGAAAAAACCGGAGACTCGCGGCAGCAAAAGCATCACTAGTACTGGTGACGACGCCTAGACTCCAACCAAGGTTCTCACAAAAAACATCCCAATAAAAATAATATATATTAATACTAATATGTCTATTATGCCGTGTAATTTATACATTTTTTAATAAAGAAAATATATTAATATCAAGATAACATGAATAACATACCGCTTCTGCAACTACATAATTGTTAGATCAAGTGAGTCTAGACATCAAGATGCACACATCCAAAAAAACAAAAGAAGAAAAAAATAAAACAAAAGACCCCGCCGAAATAACCAGAAATTCGCAGCAGCAAGAGCATCACAGGTGATGTCAATACCTAGATAGCAAACAAGGTTCTTCAAAACGATGCTTCAAGGAAAGCAACACTGCACAAACACCATCATCGTTCGGCCTAACCATCATGCTCAGATTCTAGGTTTTCACCCCGAAGAAGATCTAAACTCTAGACAATGTTTTCAACAAGGAAACGACTAGGTACAACCACCAAAGGTTGGACCTAGGGTTTGCACCCCGGAAATTGAGACCACAAGGAAGAAGTCTTGCCCCCCCCCCACTCGTCGAGAACACTACTGGAAAAAAAGCCGATCGTTTGGCACACAAACTTCTCCCGAGGCGGATCTGAAGTGCACAGGGTCACCATGAGCCATAGGAATCTTCTCGTCCACGTTGCTGCTCCCGTGGAGAAGGCAAAGCCGGGGGATAAGTTGAACGCTTTGTGTACCACATATTGTCCATCCGCGTGGCCTATAGATCCCACACGCACACCTCAAGGACGCGATGCAATGCTTATTCCTGGCCAAAGCAGCCTATGATAGGCATCAACATCATTGAATCAGACCATGAGCGCGAGCTCTAGCACTAACAAACACACCGCCCTGCTCACCCACGCCCTCGTGTGACGACTAAGGTTGCAAGTGGCACCCGCATTTAGTCCCGCATAAGAGAAATCAGTGCAAAAGTAGTTGCAGAATAGGTTAGAATTAAAGAAGGGACTAGCCGAAATGTCCGCCGCATCTCGCGCCGCTTGCTAACCTAGCAACGACGTCGTTGTTAGAACAATATGCTTGTTGTATTACCAGGGGGCCAAAGGCCACAATATATAGTACATGTACAGGTGCACATATGCAGAAAGCCCCCCAACATATGGGGAAACTACAATAGACAAATATATACATCTAACACCCCCCCTCAAACTCATGGTGTATCCACAACACTGAGTTTGGAGAGTAAGAAATCATGTTGCGCTCGAGTCTGTGCCTTCGTAAAGAAATCCGCCAACTGCAAATCTGAAGGCACATAATGAACCGCAACAACATCATCCTGTACCTCTGCACGCGTGTATAAAGCATCAACACCGATATGCTTGGTCAGCTCATGCTTGACCGGATCACGTGCAATACTGATAGCACCTGTACTGTCAGACAAAAGGGGAGTGGGTGTCGTAACAGAGACCCCAAAATCTGCAAGCAACCACCGTAACCAAGTCACCTCAGCAATCAACAAAGCCATAGCCCGCAACTCAGCCTCAACACTCGAACGGGAAACCGCGACCTATTTCTTCGTCTTCCAAGCAACAAGCGAACCACCAAGAAACACACAAGAAGCGTAAAGCGAACGACGATCCGTAGGATCACTCGCCCATGTAGCATCCGAATAGCACCGTAGCTGGAGAGAGCTGGAACGGGGAAAGAAAAGGCGACGAGTGATCGTGCCACGAAGATAACGAAGAACACGGAGGAGATGACTATAGTGAACAAGTGGTAGGAGATGAGACAAACCGACTCGGAATATGAACAGGATAAGAAATATCGGGATGAGTGACAAGAAGATAAACAAGACTCCCAACAAGATGGCGATAACGGGTGGGATCGGGAAGAGGATCACCATCGCAGGGACGAAGCTTAACATTAAGCTCCATAGGAGTATCAACCGTGCGCTCATCCCCAAGAGCAAGCACGAGCAAGAAGATCCTGAATGTACTTTTCCCGAGAGATAGAAAAACCATCGAAGTGGAGGAAACCTCAATGCCAAGAAAATAGCGAAGAGGACCAAGATCAGTCATAAGAAACCGATCACGAAGACGAGCCTTGATGAAGGCAATATACTCGGGATCATCACCGAGTAATGATCATATCATCAACATAGAGAAGAAGAAGAGTACGTCCACGAGGAGAAGTGTGAACGAAAAGTGCCGGATCATGAAGACTAGGAGAGAAACCAGCAGCAGTCACCACAGAGGCGAAGCGCTCAAACCAGGCACGAGGGGCCTGTTTGAGACCATAGAGAGAACGTCGAAGAAGACAAACCATCCCATCGGGAACAGAATACCCAGGAGGAGGCTACATGTAAACCTCCTCACTCAACTCACCATTAAGAAAGGCATGCTGAACATCAAGCTGGGAGACAGACCAGCGGCGAACAGAAGCAACAGCAAGAAGGGTACGCATAGTAGTCATATGAGCCACGAGGGCAAAAGTCTCATCATAGTCACGGCCGTGCTCCCGCTGAAAACCACGAGCCACAAGACGCGCTTTATAGCGCTCAAGAGATCCATCGAGCTAGTCTTAATTTTATAGACCCACTTACACGTGATGGGACGAACACCGAAGGGGGAGAAACAAGATCCCAAGTGCCGGTGCGCTCAAGCGCAGCCGATCTCCTCAGCCATGGCAAGCTGCCATTCGGGATGACGCTCGGCATCCCGATAAGAAGTCGGCTCGGAAACGACAGAGAGACCATACCGACTAGGAGAGTAACGAGCCGGAGCACGACGCCGACGAACAGGCCGTGAAGGGGAAGCTCATCTGCGGAAGACAAGTCATCGAAGAAGAGGAAGAAGGGACAAGCATCGGAAGGAGCCGAAGCCGGAGAACGAGGAGTACTAGGTGGACTAGACGAACGAGAGGATGGCGCCGAAGGGGGCGCATCGAAGTAGGAGGGAGGGGAGGAGGGACAGCAGGGGGTGCATCCGGAAAAAGAAGAAAAGAGATATCATCCACCGGGAAGTACCCGAGGTGGGGCGAGGATAGAAGGGACGCGTCTCATCAAACGTGACGTCACGAGAGATGCGCATCCGACGACCAACGGGGTTCCAACAGCGATAGCCCTTATGCTCATCACTGTATCCGAGAAAAACGCACTCAAGAGACTGAGCGGTCAGTTTGGTGCGTTCGCGAGGAGGCAGAAGGACATAGCAGACGCAACCAAATGAACGGAGAGTCGAGTAGTCTGGAGAAACACCAGAGAGACGCTCGAGAGGAATGCCACCCGTAGAGCAGCGGAAGGCTGAATGTTAATGAGGTGGGCCGACGTAGCAACAGCCTCAGCCCGTAAATGTGGCGGAAGAGAAGAAGCAATCATCATAGCACGGGTGGTCTCAAGAAGATGACGATGCTTACGCTCGGCGACGCCATTTTGAGCATGCGCGCCGGGACAAGAAAACTGAGCGAGGGTGCCCTCCTCAGCAAGGACACCACGAAGGTGTTGGGAGATATACTCACCAGCAGAATCAGCACGGAACACGCGAATGGGTGAGGAATACTGAGTGCGGACCATGGCCGCAAAACGCTGATAAATAGAGAGCACCTCACTGCGAGAGTGCATGAAAAACACCCAGGTGTACCGTGAAAAATCATCAATGAATAAGATATAGTATCGATGTCCCCCTTTCGAAGCGAAGGGAGCCGGACCCCAAACATCCGAATGGACTAAATCGAACGGTCGCCGAGAGACGGACACACTAGTAGGATAGGGAAGCTGAATCTGTTTGCCTAACCTACAACCCCGACAAGTGTAACGACCCATCTCCGAGACGGACCCCGAAGGCCACGATGAACCAAAGACGACAGGCGAGAGTCACAAAGGTGACCAAGACGATGATGCCACCGCTGAAAAGAGCCGGTGACAGAGGCAACAACCGGAGGAGAACCGGCAGATGAAGTGGCAGCGGAAGGAACACGAAGCCGCCTAACTCCCAAAGCCTCGGAGACCGACGGCTACGAGGGCCGGCTCCAACCAGGGCCCGTGTGCGACGATCCCGAACCGCACAAGACTCGGCGTCAAGAATGACGCGACAACCAGAATCGGTGAGCTGGCTAGCAGAGAAAAGGTTCATCCGAAGGCGAGGAACATGAGAAACATCAGGGACAGAGAAAGAGGGAGTAGAAAGGGTGCCTCTACTAGAAACAGGAATAGAGGTACCATCAGCCGTGATAACACGGACAGGAGAAATAAGAGACCGGAGAGCAGACATAATAGAAGACTCAGAGGTCATATGAAAAGAAGCTCCAGAATCCAGATACCACGGGGACGTACTCGACCGTGTAGAAAGAGGTGGTCGCGCAATACCGAAGAGCCGACCACAGAACCAAGCAGCGCCGGCGAGGAAGAGTCCGGAGTAGCGAGCGGACCACGAAGACCTCCGAGAATGTCCCGATCGGAGAGTGCAACCGCAGAAGATCCCGAAGAGCCAGCCCGTCGACGATCCCGGAACCGGCCGACGTAAACCGGGATCCCGCGTCCAGCGAGTGGAGGAAGTGTGGCCAACCTTGCCACAGTGAGGTGCAATGAGGACGAGGGCGGAGACTCGGACCGCGAGGCTGCTGACGTAAACTGGAATCCCAAGCATCAAGCAGGCAGTGAAGCTGCGCTATCTCATGCGCAGAGAGGGGCGCGACTGGAGAGGTCGACTTATAATCAGGTACCGACGAGGAGCTATCATCCACACGCACAGAGGCCACCAAAGGGGCGACGGAGAGCAACACGCCGTTGAAGATAGAGTCGGCAAAACGCGGTCATAACCACGTGAAGAGGCCGCGAAAGTCGATGTAGAGCGGCGGGTCGACGCAGACGGAGTCGACGAAGCGCGGCCATAACCGCGGGAAGAGGCCGCAAAAGTCGATGTAGAGCGACGGGCCGACGTAGACGAAGTCGGCGAAGCGCGGGCAGAGCCGCATGAAGAGGCCGCAAAAGTCGATGTAGAGCGGCAAGCCGACATAGACGGAGTCGGTGAAGCGCGGGCAGAGCCGCATGAAGAGGCTGCCAACGGCGACGAAGAATGGCTAGCCGTCAGACACGGAGGCAGCGGGCAAATATCAAGTACCGAAGGGAGGCCCAAAAAGAAGGCGGGATCAGCGGAAGAAGACATAGCCTATCAACACTTTTTTTTTTTTGCTTTGCTTTTTTTTTCTCTTTTTTTTTTTTTGGTCAACCGGGAAGATGCGGATCAGCCTTTAGGAGAGATCGCACGGAGGCAGGCAGAGATAGGGTGAGGAGCAGCACGGAGCAGGGCAGGCAGGCAGAGATCGGGTGAGGAGCAGCGGCCACACGCAGAGAGATCAGGTGAGCAGGACGTGCGCACAGGCAGAGATCGGAATGAGCAGGGAGCAGCGGCCACGCGGGATCAGGCCACGCGGAATAGGGCCTGGACGGGAGCAGCACGTGGACAGAGATCAGCGGGCGGATCGGGACGGCCTCGCGGGATCGACCACGGGGGCGGATGGAGAGCAGCGGGCGGGCGGGCGGATCGGGACGGCCTCGCACGGGGGATCGAGGCGGACGAGATCGAGGCAAGAAGAAGCCGGCGGTGAGGTGAACAAGCCTTTAGAGGACCAATTTTGCTCTGATACCATGTTACCATGGGGCCAAAGGTCATAATATATAGTATATGTACAGGTGCACATATGCAGAAAGTCCCCTAACATATGGAGAAACTACAATAGACAAATATATACATCTAAC
>NC_061513.1:144212180-144339710 GCF_022539505.1 Lolium rigidum | reverse complement strand
GCCGATGCCCCCCCCCCGCTGCTGCCGGGCCGGGCCGGCCGGCGCGCGCGAACTCCATCGATCTCCATCCCCCCAGCGTGCAGAGAGAGAGAGAGAGAGAGAGAGAGAGAGAGAGAGAGAGAGAGAGAGAGAGTATATATATATATATATATATATATATATATATATATATATATATATATATATATATATATATATATATATATATATATATATATATATATATATATGAGAGAGAGAGAGAGAGAGAGAGAGAGAGAGAGAGAGAGAGAGAGAGAGAGAGAGAGAGAGAGAGAGAGAGAGAGAGAGAGAGAGAGAGAGAGAGAGAGAGAGAGAGAGAGAGAGAGAGAGAGAGAGAGAGATATATATATATATATATATATATATATATATATATATATATATATATATATATATATATATCTCTCTCTCTCGGTGGCGCAGGATGATGATCGCTCCCCCCCCCCCCCCCCCCCGCCACAGAGAGAGAGAGAGAGAGAGAGAGAGAGAGAAGAGAGAGAGAGAGATTTATTTCTCGGAGATTACGGTACTTCTCTTCGCTCTTCGCCTTCGCTTCGCCGCCGAGTGGCGAGCGCGAGTAGTAGTTCGTTCACCCCTGGACCATGGGTCCATAGCAGTAGCTAGATGGTCGTCTTCTCCTTGTTGTGCTTCATTGTTGGATCTTGTGAGCTGCCTAACATGATCAAGATCATCTATCCGTAATACTATATGTTGTGTTTGTCGGGATCCGATGGATAGAGAATACTATGATTATGGTGATTATCAATCTATTGTTTATGTGTTGTTTATGATCTTGCATGCTCTCCGTTACTAGTAGAGGCTCGGCCAAGTTTTTACTCTTAACTCCAAGAGGGAGTATTTATGCTCGATAGTGGGTTCATGCCTTCATTGACACCGGGACAAGTGATGGAAAGTTCTAAGGTTGTGATGTGCTGTTGCCACTAGGGATAAAACATTGATTCTATGTCTAAGGATGTAGTTGTCGATTACATTACGCACCATACTTAATGCAATTGTCTCGTTGCTTAGCAACTTAATACCGAATGGGGTTCTGGATGATAACCCGAAGGTGGACTTTTTAGGCATAGATGCAGTTGGATGGCGGTCTATGTACTTTGTCGTAATGCCCAATTAAATCTCACTATATTTATCATATCATGTATATGCATTGTTATGCCCTTCTCTATTTGTCAATTGCCCGACTGTAATTTGTTCACCCAACATGCTTTTATCTTATGGGAGAGACACCTCTAGTGAACTGTGGACCCCGGTCCTGTTCTTTACATAGCATACAATCTACTGCAATACTTGTTTACTGTTTTCTTTGCAAACATCTTCCACTCGATACGCTTAATCCTTTGTTACAGCAAGCCGGTGAGATTGACAACCTCACCTGTTTCGTTGGGACAAAGTACTTGGGTTGTGTTGTGCAGGTTCCACGTTGGCGCCGGAATCCCCGTTGTTGCGCCGCATCACATTTCGCCACCATCAACCTTCAACGTGCTTCTTGGCTCCTACTCGGTTCGATTAAACCTTGGTTTCTTTCTCGAGGGAAAACTTGCTACTGTGCGCATCATACCTTCCTCTTGGGGTTCCCAACGAACGTGTGAGTTACACGCCATCAAGCTCTTTTCTGGCGCCGTTGCCGGGGAGATCAAGACACGCTGCAAGGGGAGTCTCCACTTCTCAATCTCTTTACTTTGTTTTTGTCTTGCTTTATTTTATTTACTACTTTGTTTGCTGCATCTAAACAAAATACAAAAAAATTAGTTGCTAGTTTTACTTTATTTATTGTCTTGCTCTCTATATCGAAAACACAAAAAATTTATTTACTTGCATTTACTTTATCTAGTTTGTTTTATTTTACTGCTACTAAAATGAGTAATCCTGAAGTTGAAGTTCGTTCTTTTAAGCAACAAGGTGGAGAAAGTTTTAAAGATGCTTGGTATAGAATTAGTAATGCTCATCAAAGGTGCATTAAGAAACACTCCACCACCATCCTTCTTAGGAACTTCTATGTTGGTTTATCTAGTTGGAATAGATATGTTCTTGATACTCTTTCGGGAGGTAATTTCCTAGGTACTCCCGCTTTAGAAGCTAGTTGCATCATTGAGAGTCTAGTTGGAATACCACCTGTTAATGAAGTTAAAATTGAAATCTCTCTTGAGGATGTTATGAAAAAATTGGAAACCATAGAGAAAAATTTCCCAAGTATTGAAACTAAATTGGAAATGTTATTGGATAAAACTGATGAACTTGATAAATCCCTAGGAGGAATTGATGAAAGAATTAGTGTCCTAGGAACTTGTGTTATCCATGATAATCAAACCAATAGGATTGATGAACTTGAAAAAGCTATGGGAACCTTGGGTTCAACCTTTTCTTCTCTCAAGTATAATGAGAAAGCTTATGTGGGTAAAGAGCAAAAATTCATGTACGCCTCTAAAGTGCCTAAACAAAAGAATTATTATAGGCCTAAAATTTCTAAAACCCCTAGCACCACCATAGAGAATTTAGATAATGGAGCACCTAAAGTACCCTCTGCAACAAGTTGTGTTTGCATGAAAAATAGTAATGTTGATGCTTCGTCTCTCGATAATACTTGATTTGCACTTTCTGCGCCTAGCTGAAAGGCGTTAAAGAAAAGCGCTTATGGGAGACAACCCATGTTTTTACTACAGCAATTTTGTTTTGTTTTGTTGAGTCTTGGAAGTTGTTTACTACTGTAGCAACCTCTCCTTATCATGTTTTTGTGCCAAGTAAAGTTTCTATGTCGAAGTTGATGTTATATTTGGGATCGCTGCGCAGAAACAGCATTGCTGTCTGTCACGAATCTGGGCACAGTTCTCTGTATAAAATTCGAAAAAATCTGCCAATTTACGAGCGTGATCCTCAGATATGTACGCAACTTTCATTAGTTTTGAGTTTTTCCATTTGAGCAAGTCTGGTGCCAGCTTTAAATTCGTCTTTACGGACTGTTCTGTTTTTGACAGATTCTGCCTTTTATTTCGCATTGCCTCTTTTGCTATGTTGGATTTATTTCTTTGATCCATTAATGTCCAGTAGCTTTATGCAATGTCCAGAAGTGTAAAGAATGTTTGTGTCACCTCTGAATGTGTGAATTGTTAATTGTGCACTAACCCTCTAATGAGTTTGCTTGAAGTTTGGTGTGAAGGAAGTTTTCAAGGGTCAAGAGAGGAGAATGATATACTATGATCAAGAGGAGTGAAAGCTCTAAGCTTGGGGATGCCCCCGTGGTTCACCCCTGCATATTTTAAGAAGACTCAAGCGTCTAAGCTTGGGGATGCCTCTTCTTCATCGACAACATCATCAGGTTCCTCCCCTGAAACTATATTTTTATTCAATCACATCTTGTGTTCTTTACTTGGAGCGTCGGTTTGTTTTTGTTTTTGTTTTTGTTTGAATAAAATGGATCCTAGCATTCACTTTGTGGGAGAGAGACACGCTCCGCTGTTGCATATGGACACATATGTCCTTAGGCTTTACTCATAATGTTCAAGGCGAAGTTTCTTCTTCGTTAAATTGTTATATGGTTGGAATTGGAAAATGCTACATGTAGTAATTCTAAAATGTCTTGGATAATGTGATACTTGGCAATTGTTGTGCTCATGTTTAAGCTCTTGCATCATATGCTTTGCACCCATTAATGAAGAAATACATAGAGCATGCTAAAATTTGATTTGCATATTTGGTCTCTCTAAGGTCTAGATAATATCTAGTATTGAGTTTTGAACAACAAGGAAGACGGTGTAGAGTCTTATAATGTTTACAATATGTATTTTATGTGAGTTTTGCTGCACCTGTTTATCCTTGAGTTTGCTTCAAATAACCTTGCTAGCCTAAACCTTGTATCGAGAGGGAATACTTCTCATGCATCCAAAATCCTTGAGCCAACTACTATGCCATTTGTGTCCACCATACCTACCTACTACATGGTATTTCTCCGCCATTCCAAAGTAAATTGCTTGAGTGCTACCTTTAAAATTCCATCATTCACCTTTGCAATATATAGCTCATGGGACAAAATAGCCTTAAAAACTATCGTAGTATTGAATATGTACTTATGCACTTTATATTTTATTAAGTTGCTTGTTGTGCGATAACCATGCTTCCGGGGAACGCCATCAACTATTGTTGAATATCATGTGAGTTGCTATGCATGTCCGTCTTGTCTGAAGGATCTATCATTTTAGTGGTTGGAGCATGCAAAATTGTTAGAGAAGAACATTGGGCCGCTAACTAAAGCCATGAATCATGGTGGAAGTTTCAGTTTGGACATATATCCTCAATCTCATATGAGAATAATAATCATTGCTACATGCTTATGCATTTAAGAGGAGTCCATTATCTCGTTGTCCATGTTGTCCCGGTATGGATGTCTAAGTTGAGAATAATCAAAAGCGAGAAATCCAAAATGCGAGCTTTCTCCTTAGACCTTTGTACAGAGCGGCATGGAGGTACCCCTTTGTGACACTTGGTTGAAACATGGCATGCAAAGATCCGGTAGTCCAAGCTAAGTAGGACGAGGTGCGGACACTATTAGTATACTATGCATGAGGCTTGCAACTTATAAGATATAATTTACATAACTCATATGCTTTATTACTACCGTTGACAAAATTGTTTCATGTTTTCAAAATAAAAGCTCTAGCACAAATACAACAATCGATGCTTTCCTCTTTGAAGGACCATTCTTTTACTTTTATTGTTGAGTCAGCTTTACCTATCTCCCTCCACCTTAAGAAGCAAACACTTGTGTGAACTGTGCATTGATTCCTACATACTTGCATATTGCACTTGTTATATTACTTTATGTTGACAATATCCATGAGATATACATGTTACAAGTTGAAAGCAACCGCTGAAACTTAATCTTCCTTTGTGTTGCTTCAACACCTTTACTTTGATTTATTGCTTTATGAGTTAACTCTTATGCAAGACTTATTGATGCTTGTCTTGAAGTACTATTCATGAAAAGTCTTTGTTATATGATTCACTTGTTTACTCATGTCATTACCTTTGTTTTGATCGCTGCATTCATTACATATGTTTATAAATAGTATGATCAAGATTATGATGGCATGTCACTTCGTAAATTATCTTTGTTATCGTTTTACACTGCTCGGGACGAGCGTAACTAAGCTTAGGGATGCTGATACGTCTCCAACATATCGATAATTTCTTATGTTCCATGCTACTTTATTGATGATACCTACATGTTTTATGCACATTATATGTCATATTTATGCATTTTCTCGGAACTAACCTATTAACAAGATGCCGAAGAGCCAGCTTGTTGTTTTCTCGCTGTTTTTGGTTTCGTAAATCCTAGTAAGGAAATATTCTCGGAATTGGACGAAATCTTCGCCCGGGGTCCTATTTTTGCACGGAGCTTCCGGAAGACCGAAGAGGGAAGGAAGTGGGGCCACGAGGCGCCGACACCATAGGCCGGCGCGGCCCGGGCCCCGGCCGCGCCGACCTAGGGTGTGGGGCCCTCGTGTGGCCCCCGCGTTGCCCTTCCGCCTACTTAAAGCCTCCGTCGCGAAACCCCCGACACCGAGAGCCACGATACGGAAAACCTTCCGCAGACGCCGCCACCGCGAATCCCATCTCGGGGGATTCGAGAGATCGCCTCCGGCACCCCGCCGGAGAGGGGATTCATCTCCCGGAGGACTCTACACCGCCATGGTCGCCTCCGGAGTGATGAGTGAGTAGTTCACCCCTGGACCATGGGTCCATAGCAAGTAGCTAGATGGTCGTCTTCTCCTTGTTGTGCTTCATTGTTGGATCTTGTGAGCTGCCTAACATGATCAAGATCATCTATCTCGTAATACTATATGTTGTGTTTGTCGGGATCCGATGGATAGAGAATACTATGATTATGGTGATTATCAATCTATTGTTTATGTGTTGTTTATGATCTTGCATGCTCTCCGTTACTAGTAGAGGCTCTGGCCAAGTTTTTACTATTAACTCCAAGAGGGAGTATTTATGCTCGATAGTGGGTTCATGCCTTCATTGACACTCGGGACGAGTGACAGAAAGTTCTAAGGTTGTGATGTGCTGTTGCCACTAGGGATAAAACATTGATTCTATGTCTAAGGATGTAGTTGTCGATTACATTACGCACCATACTTAATGCAATTGTCTCGTTGCTTAGCAACTTAATACCGAATGGGGTTCGGATGATAACCTCGAAGGTGGACTTTTTAGGCATAGATGCGGTTGGATGGCGGTCTATGTACTTTGTCGTAATGCCCAATTAAATCTCACTATATTTATCATATCATGTATATGCATTATTATGCCCTTCTCTATTTGTCAATTGCCCGACCGTAATTTGTTCACCCAACATGCTTTTATCTTATGGGAGAGACACCTCTAGTGAACTCGTGGACCCCGATCCTATTCTTTACATAGCATACAATCTCATCGCAATACTTGTTTACTCGTTTTCTTTGCAAACATCTTCCACTCGATACGCTTAATCCTTTGTTACAGCAAGCCGCGTGAGATTGACAACCTCACTGTTTCGTTGGGACAAAGTACTTGGGTTGTGTTGTGCAGGTTCCACGTTGGCGCCGGGATCCCTGTTGTTGCGCCGCATCACATTTCGCCACCATCAACCTTCAACGTGCTTCTTGGCTCCTACTGGTTCGATTAAACCTTGGTTTCTTTCTGAGGGAAAACTTGCTACTGTGCGCATCATACCTTCCTCTTTGGGTTCCCAACGAACGTGTGAGTTACACGCCATCAGTGCGCTGCTCCTACGCACGGGCGTAGTACATGGAGGTCTGTAGGTCCTGCGGCTTGCCCATCTCCACGTCGACCCGGATGTGGTCCGGAAGGCTGCCCACGAAGAGCTCGGCGCGCTGACGAGCTGAGACGCCGGGGGGCATGGCACGCCAACGACTGGAAGCGATCGGCGAAGTCCTGCACCGACGAGGTGAACTGTAGGCGCCCCAGCTCGGCGAGGCGACTCCCGCGTACCGGGGGTCCGAACCGGAGGAGGCACATGTCACGGAAGCGCTCCCACGGCGGCATCCCGCCCTCGTCCTGCTCGAGGGCGTAGTACCACGTCTGGGCGGCTCCGCGGAGGTGATAGGAAGCGATCCATGTGCGGTCGGACGCCAGTGTCCGCTGTCTCCTAAAGAATCGCTCGCACTGGTTGAGCCAGTTGAGGGGGTCGGTGGCGCCATCATAGGTGGTGAACTCCAACTTGGTGTAGCGCGGTGGCTGCTGAGCGGCTGGCGCGGCGACTAAGGTCGTGGCCAGCACGGTAGAGGGCGAGTAGACAACGCTGCCCCCGCATGAGGATCGCCGTAGCCGCTGAAGCCACCGAAGGGGGAGGGCGCAGCGTACGCCGCCGGTGGGGGCACGGTCGGTTGGGCAGGGGCAGGTGTGAAGACCGGCGCGTCCACCCATGAGGGCCGCTGCGACGGCGACGCCGGCCACTTGATGTTGGTGATGGGGACGCCCTGGTTCGCGGCCGGGGCCGGTGGAGGCGGCGTGTGTGGCGCGGGCGGGGGTGGCGGCGACGGCGGTGGAGCGGACACGACGGCCGGCAGCCAGTGCGTCACCTGCAGAAACGTCAGCATATTGGCGATCGCCATGGTGAGGTCGCGGACGGCTGCAGACAGTTCCGCCGGAGAGAGGACGGGGGGGGGGGGCTCGGCGCCCGGCGCCACGTGCGCGGCGGCGGTGGAGGCCGGCGGCGTCTCGGAGGTGGCAGCGATGGTGGCGGAGGGCTGGCCCGACGACATGATGGCAACCGAGGAATCTGATACAAAATTGGTAGAGGCTAGGGTTCTACCAGGACGGGGACGTAGGTTGTAGGGGTGGAAGTGCCGCGAGCGAGAAAGAGAGAGGCGGCGCCGGCGGCAGGGCGCCGTCGCGAGAGCTGGGGAAGGCGGCGGCTAGGGTTTGCAGCGACGCGGGCAGGAGAAGGCCGACTCCTCTGGGAGTCGGCAATAATGAGATTGATTATTGCTTGCTCGAAATAGTCTGATTACATCTGTTTATATAATAGAATAACTGGGCTAAGCCCCTAATTTGGCCCACTATTTGGGCCCCTTCCTGAAATAGGAGATACCGACCATAACATATATATTCTCCTTAGGTTCCATCCTTGGAGACCTGCAAATATTTCATCTTCAGACAATATTTGCGATTATGTACTCCCTCCATACCGGTTTACAGGGTAATTACGTATTTCGAGAAAAAAGTTTGACTACAAATTTGGTCAACAAAAAAGTAAAATATATGCCATAATAATTATACAAATGGAAACTCCTTTTGAATATGAATCCAATGGTATAATTTTTGTGGCATATATCTTATTTTTTGTTGATCAACATTGTAGTCAAACTTCTTTCTCGAAATGAGTAATTGCCCTGTACATCGGTATGGAGGGAGTAGTGATTTGTGCACAATTCGCCTTGGCTATCTCTTATGCCGAGTTTAAGTGGTGTCCAGAAAACAGAGAACATATTGAGTCACGAATTACATTGTGGTAAGTAGCATTTTTCTCTGTGGCATTTCCTTAATATCTTTCTTTTGGTACTCTAGGGTGTCATTAGAAGAATCTGACATGTTGGATGGCATCACTTAAACTAATTTATATGAGTCATGTGGACTATGACATTACTTGACTAGTTTAATCCGATCCATATTGCCTACTGTTTTTTGCAAACGAAACTCGAGAGACACTTAAGTGTTTCCACTAATAGTTGTATACTAGAAGGACCTAGCGCGCTTTGCTGCGCCGTCCTCCGCTTTGCCGATTAACTTTTTTCCTACACATGATATTTTGAAAGAATCTGAGAAGCTGGATAATTCAAGAACTTCACTTGGCATGTACATGACTGAACTGAAAATGGCTATGACACATTCACAATGTGCATAAACCATTTGAAGCAACCGAGCAGTTTGCTTAGGGGTTCGGATCCCCTGGAGTTGGCTACAAGTCCAGCCGGGTGGAGTTGGATAAATCTCAGCCCTCCTTTTCTATCTATGGCCTAGATTTCTGCACGTCTCTTTGTTCCCTTCCAGGCATCATCTTCCTCTTCTGGATAAAAGTCGTGAGGGTTTAGGAAAGGCGGACGCTAGGCGTCGGTGGGCAGATAATTTGCCCAAAATCGGTTGTCCTTCCGGCCGTCCGATGGACATCCAACGTTGAGAACCAGATGCAATGCACTTTTGCAATTTGACCTCCTCAGTTCTTGCAACATATTTTTGCAGTTTGACCCCCTTATCTTGGAAAATCAGCCCGCAGTCCTAAGTTTCTCCACGTAAACTGTACGGCTATACAACTTAGTCTCTGTCTTTCTCCATATTTACAACAAATGTGTGTACGTACTGGCAAATGGTATTACAACAAAAAAAGTCACCCATGTATACAAAAAATATATACTATCACCACAAAATGACCTAACATTTGTAAAAAAAATAATGTTACAATAAAATGGTTAAACCAACAATTTTTTATGTAGATCTATTTACAACAAAAGTCGCAAACATTATCCACAAAAACCACAGACTATTTACAACAAAAATCTATACGTTTGCAAATAATTCAAAAAATGTTAAGAACTAATTTAATTTTCTACAACTTGAATTACAACAAAAAGCATCGTCTATTTTTACAAAAGTTAGAAACAATTACAACAAAAATTCATATGTTTGCAAAACAATCAAAATTGGTCAAGCAACAATTAATTTGCTACAGATTAAATTACAATAAAAGTCGGCAACTAATTTTTACAAAAGTCAGAAACGATTACAACAAAAAAAATGGTGCACAAATAATCGAGTCATTAACTGGTCTTTGGATCAACTACCATGATAGAAAAATGTCAGACGTCCAATCTAGGCCGTGAGGAGAAAAAAAACCTTGAGTTATAGCCTAGCGAGCCTTAAAACCTAGCAGGGCCATGAAGGAGAGAGGCTCGCAGATCGCTCGCTCGGTACGAATATGATCGCTCGCCAGCAATGGATCGACTTATCGTAAGCATTTTCCTTGTCACAATTGAACGCACACAACATTGGAATAATTAAGCCACACTGCAAGCGAATGCATGCAGCAACGTAGCAGAAGCTAGCTAGCTATACCTAGCTGGACGCGCATGTGTATGCACAACGGCGCGCGCCTGCATAGGCATGCATGTGCGTATGAAGCAAGCTAAGCCATCTACGTACACATACGGAGAGAGAACCTAGCAAGTGGGTGCGCGCGCGTGCACGACCGATTTTTGCCCCGCATCGGTCGGCCGGCCGCAAGCATTTTCCTTCAGGAAACCAACACAATTTCCCTCGTCTCTCTTCCATCAGCTCGTGGACACAAACACCTCGTCAGCTCTGGCAGGTGGCGGACAAAACCCAACCTCCTCCACCGAGTAGCTGCCACACCACGCAAGGACCTCCTCAACCGAGTAGCAGCAGTGCCACGATCTTGCGGCTTCCACCGAGTCGCCGCCGCGCCAGCCCAAATCGCGAGCGTGCCGCCTCCACTGAGTCGCCGGCGCACCAGGGACTCGCCCCACATCGCGAGCTTGTAGCTTCCATGGAGACGCCGTCGCACAAGGGCCCAGGGGCTCACACCAAATCGCGAGCTTCCAGCTTACATGGAGACGCCGTCGCTCCAGGGGCTCGCCCCGAATCGCGAGCTTCCAGTGTCCGTCGCGTCCGCACCAAGAGTTCACCAGAATAGTACATGCTACAATGCTACTCCCTCTATACCGGTTTATTAGGCTTATAAAGCGAGGCGCTGCAACCTAGGTGCTAGCAGATTGGGCGAGAATATCCACTTTGACCCGCTGTAATCCTGAGTTTTTCTATATAGTTTGGTGCGGTAATTAAGTAGATCACACCTCCAGCTACTCAGCAAGTTTGCATGCAAACTAATTCAGCCAACTAGTAGTAGGGGCAAGGCCATGCATTAGTTGTTACCTTTTCGTAAGATGTTAACGAGGAGTCAGCGCATGCGAGAATTAGTGGTGGCGAGCGATTTGAGGAGGAGAGGGCCACAATGGCTATTAAGTCGGGCTAACTAATGCTGATTTGAGCCTAATTTTTGGGTATTTTCTTAATTTTATAGTAAACCCAGTAAACCGGTATGGAGGGAGTACATGAACTGAAGCTTAATGGGAGGAACAGAAAAGTCCGTGCAAATTAAATCTGGGCCATAGAGAGAAAAGGAGGGCCGAGATTTTTCCAACTCCACGCGGTGGAGTTGTGGGCAACTCTAGGGGATACGACCCTTTGCTTAGTGTAGAAAAGAATTATCGAGTGGTTCATCCATATTCTGCTGTTAAAACACTATAACTAAAAAAGAAACTATCTCGATAAATGTTTAGGAGCAGACTTGTGGTGAATTTGGAAATTTACACCCGAATGAAGTACACAAGAAAAGACCAAATTACGGCCAGCAAATCTTGGCACTAAGCAAATAATTTAACCTCACGCATCAATGTCGGAATCATACAAAACAAGTTTATCATTCAGTAGCAAGAACCAGTACCATCTTCGGTCCCAAATCACGCATAACAATGTTTACCATATGAACTGAAAGCACATAGCACAGAGCCATAGCAGAACCATATTAAGAATCAACCAATCACACATAAATCCCAGGACAAAATTCCCCTTCCCAAAAAACTCTACCAAGCCACCGTAGCATCCATCATGAAGCAATAAAACCCCACCACCTTTTTTTTTGGCAAATGACCACACCACATCTAAGCACCAAATGTTTGGCATTGACCATAGACGTACATACATACAACCAAGAATGCTTAACTGAACTTGTGCTTCTATTGACATGACAACACAAATTCAGAGATTCAGAGGACATCATCATGGCCGAGGTTTCCTTCAGAAGTTCACGATTCAGGGAGGATCCTGCCATGGTTGAGCACACATCCACCAGCCCCCGAGTTCCACAAAATTCATCCGCTGAGCACACCACACTAATCTGCAACACTATCTAAAGAGTTTCAGAATCGATACATTAATACATGGCTAGTTAGTGAAACTCCTTTGCCACAACAGCAACGGCAAGGCATGGAGATGCAGGGGGCAAATGGCAGAGCTCAATAAACCATCTGCATGATATCAGAGCTCACCACAAGGGTATAATTTAAAAACTTAAGGATATTATCTTTACAGACTTCCTTCCAATAAAGACTGATATTTTGTCCTTAAAAAGACTGATATTTTGGAAGGGCAAGCGCGGGCTAAATTGCATGACTTTGTAACAAAAACATCGGTCACCTTTTCCACTAAATCTCGAAAAGGATAAGCCAAAAAACATCCCTGATGTTGCTTCCTCATCACCTGTAATAACAAACTTGTATATGCACCAAAACAAATGTAACAGAGGAAAAATACAAAGGCATTCGAAAGCAAAATGTATTTCAGGGCCATCACACACCTGGGGCATACCAACTGGAAACGATTTCCATGCACATTTATCGATTCAACCAGCATCTTTTATTATGTGTCATCAAGTCAATCAAAATTTGACACCAACACAGTTTGTTCTGCAGAACAGAAGGAACGATGAACCTCGTCTGTAAATGGTTATAAAGAAATCAAAACAGGAGAATACATGCACATGGTAAGGATTAAGAGACAACCAAAAGGCCCTTTTTTCTATTACTCTATATAGCATGTAACCTTCTCACTAACTGATACAATTGAAAAAAAAATCAAGAGCCGAGCAAATTAACATTTCCAGAAGCACGTGTCAACAGTTATATATCATGTAACTTTGGCATGGCAGTAATTATAGTATAATAGAAAAATATTGACAACTGCCGAGCATATTAACATGTGAAAGGCAAATATGAGAGAACATGAAGCTACCAACAGAAATATTTGACTAACCCACTTAAATCAATGCGAAACGCATTGTTCTCTAGTACCTCATACTTTCCAGGAAAAATAATGATGTCAAATTCTGACTAAGATCTTGTGCACAACTGCTATGATGAACATCTCAAGTAGACACGTCATAATCTATAATCTGGTAGACAAAATTTTCAAAGTTAGTCCCGAGAACATAATACTTTGTAAAGTATGATTACTGAAAAATTGATTCTTACACTCCACAATCCATATCCTTTATATTTGAATAGCACTTTGAGATTTATGCTGTCACTAAGGTAATACAGAGTAACAATATAGCAAACAAATTTTTATCTTGCCATCTATCTTCAGAAAACATATTAGTAGAAACGATCAATAGTCAACGAGACAAAAATTACATGTATGTGTTTTCTAACCAAAAGAAAACATACTAATTAGTTGCTAAAGCAGTCTGCAACTATTTGATCAAGTAAATCCACATTGTCCACAAGAAAAAAGAAAGTCCAGGGAGATTTAGATAACACCACCTTGATTTCATCAATGTTAGCTTAACTCAAAGCACAATACAGTATGAGGAGGGCAGAGTCTCAATCCACGGAGGCCAGGTCAGAGAGTCATAACCTGGATTTGTCTTTGGCACAACGGGGAGGCGATGCATAGCGCCACAGTTAAGAACAACAAACCCAACCCTGCAAGAGGATGTACAACAGCTCCAAACAAGAAAGAGGGGTGGGCATGCGGAGAGGCTCGCCAGAGGTTGGAGGATCCGTGGGAGGCGACGCCAACGACGGCTGGACCTCCACACCTGCAAACCTAATCGCCGCTAGGGTTATGGTTTGCGGCGAGGAAGCCTACAGGGGCAGAAGGTCGAGACGGGGTGAGAAATCAGAAGAGGAGATGGAGATCAAGGCAGAGCCGGGACAGCGATTGACAACTTGTTGAATGCTTTAGAATAATATGTTCTCTAGAACAAGGGAGAAACCATTTACTAATTAATAAATGGGAAAATTTGCTAGAGGATATCGTTATTTTACGTCGTTTGCTAAAACACATCGCTCGATTATGTCTTTACCAGGTATCATTATAATTTTGTTGCACATTTGCCAGAACACACCACCTGTCCAAAAACGGAAACTTTTACATTTTTTCTCAAAATCAGTCGTAGCATGGTCCTCCTAGCCAAAAGTGCCAAAATTTCCCTTTTTAGACAGGTGGTGTGTTCTGGCAAATGTGCCACAAAATTGTAATGGTACCTGGCAAAGACACAATCGAGCGGTGTGTTTTAGCAAACGCCAAAAAATAACAGTGTCCTGTAGCAAATTTTCCCTTAATAAATAGATCCACCCCCTCTACATGTTAATCAAATTTAGCACCATAGTTTCCCTAAATACCTAGTAATGCTATAAAACATTGGAATTTACAATACAACAATCTTAATGCAGTATAGTAAATCAATTAAGTAGACAAGCAAGAGATCAATTGTGCATACTTATCAGAAGGCAGAAGCTTGTTTATTTGGAGGCAAAATACTAATGTTGTGGTCATATCATATAGCAAGAGGGTGCAAGGCACAGATGCACCAAGAAAATAAAATTGCAATCAATTATTCTGTGACATCATTTGCCACTAAGTTAAAAAAAATAGCAAGAAAAATACTACTTTTGGAATTATGCACATATATCAGATAAATTTCTGCCTCCATTGATATATTTCCTATCACAATTGTTGCACTATATACTGGGTATTATGAGGATGACAACCAACAGTAATTGCGCGTTCCATTTCTTCTCTATATGAAGTGATCAACATATTACAGGTCGAGTACAAATCAATTGAACTTCTACATATCATCCAAGTAGTAATAGTACTTTTTCATCCTTTGTTTTTATTTATTTAATTAGATGTAGTAAACAATATAATTAAGTTCTCAGGTATCATCATCTGATGGCCCTCTTTTAAGAAATTTTCCTCTGTTTTATGTAGCATTAGATGGACAACATGTGCCAAAAATCTACTAAAAATAAACATCTTATTTTCTTCCCATAAGAACAACGTACCTGTCAGGTGTACCCTCGGAGATTCGTGCCTCTGTACCTGTCAGGCACGGCCATGCACTTTAATCTCGACGAGCCATGCTAATATCCTAATTAGCAGCTCTCTGTGTCAGTGATACCCAGGAACCCACAGCGGGTGACCCGCCACGACGACCGGCTCTGATAGCTGTGCCACATGATATAAATAGCGTGGATAACTACCACGATGAGTATTGTCCACTGCATGCATGGCCGGTTCTGTTTAGCATGCAGCTCGTTTCTTGCATGTCTACTATCCTGTTCGGTATACTGGGGAACCTCGTGGTGCTTCTCTATATGATCCGTCATAATTTAGTTATTGCTTCACAGAAAACGTATCACCCCCTACCCAGACTATCTACAAGCTAGCTCAAATTCGGGCATTTTTCTACCTCTAGTACTAAGATCGTATCGTTGTATGTCATAGCCAAGAGGCTTCCGATGTCCGTTCTAGTGTTGTAATCTTATGGCGGACGATGCAAATGGACGTTGAGAGATCGTTTGCGTTCGCGCGGTCGAAAAATGCGTTTGGGACCAAGCCCAGCAACCCGACGCACATTGACCGGGCTGTTTGAGGAGACGCAAACTTGGTGCAAATATGCGCCTCGGATGCGTCTCCGTGGACGTGCCGAGTATCCGCTCCCGTCCGGCGGATGTTTCGTCGGCCCGCCTAGCAGCGATTTAGGCTCAATGCGTCTTCCCAGCCGCGCCAGTACTGGCGCCGAGGCGTCGCTTCGGCAGTCAACTCCACGCTAATGGTGATGCCTCACCTACCGAGCGGCCGCCGCCCACCTCTGCCAACGGAGTTATGGCGATGCCACACGTGTCGCGCCCCTCGGCTGCCTCCGGCGTATATAAAGAGGCGCGCGCTCGTCTCATCTCCTCCCACACAAACCCTAGCCGCTGCACAACCTCCACCGTAGCCACCAACTTTGCTACGATGAGCTATGCTGGCGGCGACCAGGCTACTCCGCCTCCACCTCCATCTCCACCTCCTACTCCACCTCCCCTGATCGACAACAACGACTCTTTCGACGACGATAACGAAGATAGCACGGACGACGTTATTGACTCGGCTAGGAGGGCGAGGTTCATGGCTGACGCGGAGCTGGACGCAGAGGAGGATCGCACGATGTTCGCTGCAGCGTAGGAGGCGACGCAGAGGACGACTCCTCCGAAGTCGATTGGTCCTCTGACAATGGGCCTGACCCGGAGGAGAAGGCGGTGGAGCAGAGGGCTTTAGTAGTGTCCTTCGAGATGCTCAAGAAGGCCGAGGATGCGCCAACGAGGCGTTGCGGCATCGGCTGCTAGAGGACATGGCGGCCCTCCGAACTCTAGCGACCGCACGGCGGATGGAGCAGCGGGCGGCGGAGAACCTGATGAGGGGGCATGGACGCAACGACGGGGCCGGGCCGCCGGGCGCCAAGTAGCCTAGGGCTTTTCTCCTTCATTATTTCGTACTATATTATGCTTTTACTTGAATGAAAAATAGTGTGCTTTAAACTATATGGGTCGAGCCGTGGCCGCTGGAGGCACCCCCAGACGTAAACGAACGCACGGACAAAAATTGACTATTTTCGCCCCAGTTAAAGATGCCTCCTGCTCATTTTGTCTCCATGCAAGTGCTTACTTTGCCACAAATATTTTTTCCATTTAATATGAACTCACAGGTTGCACAGTCTTGTCTGCGCATGGCCGACAGTACTCGATGAATTGTGCCATGCATGCGTCGCTGCCACGGCCGCGTTTCATGGTCAGATGCACGTGCTGCTGCGAGATGTTTTCTGAACCGAGCTACCGCTGAGTTTCATCAGCGCCTGGATTTTGTACAACCAGGTATTGCTGCCTCTTCCTATATTTACAGTTTGATGTCCAGCTGAAATAACTCAGTCGGTATACTTGCACGCTGTATGCATGCTTTGTCGGATAGTGTTTAACTGGGCTGATCGGTGCATGCACACCTCCTGCCGCAATGTGCCACTTTCCCGAACAATATGCTGCACACTGGTCAGGCGATTTGCAGAGTCTCTGTTAATTAGAGTGTCGTTTGATCCAAACTCTTGCATGCAACACGAATCACAAGCTTCATCGGACGGCAGCGGCAGGGGTGGCATTGCCACCGGGTGGCAACAACCAATATTGCAACCAAAAATCAAACATGGAGAATTTCGTTATAATTGAGGCAATGACGTATAACTGGAAGAAAGAGTAAGAATGTGCATATCAAACAATAGTGTTTGCATCAGTAAATGAATTATTTGCCTTAAAAGGAATCAAATAAATTAGGTTCTAATTTGTAGCAAAGTCATAGCATGAAGACATGTCAATGATCAATGAAAGATACTTGCATATCTTCATAAATACCAGGAAACATATACTTGTAGCACGTGGGCATAAAGAAATCAGAAAAACTTGAAAACATGAACATGGTATTAAAACAATCCACCAGTATGTAAAGCGATTGTTCTTGATAAGAGCTTGCATGACTCCAGGACAAAAAGTCGTATAAAATTTCAAACATAAAGCTCTTAATCCCATCCAAAGCTATACTCCTGAAGCACATCCCTAATCAACAAAAGGAAATCTTCACAACAACATTAAAGAATGACAACTGAATTTTTTTTTCTTGTATGTACCGATTATGCAGTCTTAGCTCACATGATAGAAAAATAAACCAATGTTACTTCAAAATCATAACTTGTTATTCAGACTTCGGAGGTATGACTGTTTTATCCTTTTTGAAACAAATGTTAGTTCTTTTTAGCTCATACCATTGTTACCATCATTTTTCAGATAAATGATTCATGTTTTGAACCATGGAACTGCGCAATATATTATCCCTATCAAGCATAAAATTTTGAAGACCATACAGATTTCTTAGCCACAAGTAAAACAATAAAACATGGCTCTGTACAAGGAATAAGACCCAGTTGTAGGAATATAAATTTCGTGATAATGACTGACAATTCCATACACACAAAATATGCAGACATATGATCCGTCAAATCTACATTGAGGCACATATACACCAACAATGGAGACACCATCCGTGCATTTATTACAGGCGGGTGAAAGAGCCAGTCCATTACATGTGATGGTGAAAAATACTCTGTAGGCGATTTGCACAAAAATAACTCAAAAGTGAAAGAAAAGCACAGACTGACCCTCCGGCGAAACTATTTCACCCATCTAACCCTTTTGTGCGGCGTCCCTCCCATCGGCGCCACACATGCCAGTGTGGCGCCCCTCCTGCCGGCGCCACTCTCCCAGCCAACGTGGCGCCCTCGACGCTGAGCTGGTGCGCCAATCCGACGTGGCAGCATGTGTGGCGCCCCTCCCATCGGCGTCACACATGCACTTATAATTGCCCAAAACATACTGTGAGACAAATCGTCTGGGACTTAGCCATTTTGGCGAGGCTGTTTGTGTGGCGCCGATGCCACGGGCGCCACACCTCACAGTGTGGCTCCGATGCCGCGGGCGCCACACAAAGAGGGTCGCCAAAACGGCTAAGGACTTATCGTCTGGAGCCCCTGGATGTTTTCGACCCAAAAGTTGATATAAGTTGGCATGTGTGGCGCCGATGCCGCGGGCGCCACACAGTGCAGTGTGGCGCCAGTGTGAAGGGCGCCATACATTGACTTGTGTTAAACCAATGAAAAATCCTACCATACTCCAACAGTTTTGAGTACAACATTGGACACAACAAGTAGCAATTTCAGAACATACACATATAACACTTCATAGCTCACATCGTAGCACGTAGATTCAAAGAACAAGTAGCATTACAGACATGGTTCGAAATGACATAGGGTTCACAACTCGATACTTATGAAGATAGAGTTCACAACAACACGTAGCACATCCTAGTATCGTCCTCGACGTGCCGTCCTCACGGGTTGCTTCCGGACGGCCATCCTTTTCGTCCGCTGCTGTGGCTCTTGTTGTTGCTGCTCCTCCTGCTCCTCCTCCTCTGAAGATAACGGCTCGTCGTTCCTCATCCTCGACAAAGATGATCTCCGCGGCGGCCCCTCATCCTCCTCAATGACAACCTTCTTTCCTCGGTTGACATAATCTTCCGGAGTGTACCGGTTTGGAGCCTTGCCCCTTGGCTTCAACTGGTAAGCTGACCGTGGGGCTTGCTTCTTGCCGCGACTAATGCTTTGACTCAAAATTTCGCCGTCGTCAGGAATCTTCACAAACATGAACACATGAGATTACAAAAGTTGAAATTAGTAAGAACATGTTTGACAGCAACAAAATAGTCTATACCTCCCACTCTTCAGAAGAGGAGGATGTAGGAATTTCGCCTTCGCGGCAACCTAGCAAGTTGGCTAACCGCCGCATCTTTCGTGCAGTGTTCTGCGTCATGGAACTCATGGTTACAAAGCCACCAGAACATAATAGCGTACATTCAAAGTTGGTGATCATACCTTAATGAAATGCCGCAACGGTCCGACAGGCTTTTCATCTCTCCCGCTCTGGTCCCACATAATCTCGCACTCGTCAGCTATTTTTTGGATCTCCGACCGCTGTGACAAACATAGCATGCACAATTTAAGCGAGCACATGGCAATCTAGATGATGTACTAGTTAGTGAGAGAATCCATTACCACGAAGTTCAGCTCGGAAGCAATAGAAGTCGATCTCCCTCTACGAGCAAAGGTGTCGTGCTGGCTTTGCGCAACCTCATCGAACTCGATGGGGTCGTCCAAGATGTCCTCAGCATACGCGTGCTTCACTAACTCGATACGCGTGTACCTCTCGTCATACGGTATATCCACTGTGCCATGGTAACGAATCTTCAAAGGGTGAAGATCCGTTGTCCTCTCCGTCATATGAAAAGCCCGGTGATCCCTGTCATACTCTTGATCTAGGAGCCACATCATCCTACATGTTTACACAAATACACCATATTATGAGCCATTTCTAACAAATATGAGCACCACATACATGAGAACATATCCAAATAAGACATCACACATACATCATATACATACATATACATTCATATCTACGGATAGAACACCATATTATGAGCCATTCCTAACAAATATGAGTTATTCAATCACAAATACTAGGCATACATAACACATTTGAATGCATTTGCTGGGCAAATATTAGACATTTCAACACATACATACATAGGGTTTGAACACATACATGTAAAATTTCATATCTAGGGTTCAAACAAATCTTTGGTTCAAACACATAGACTACAATGTAGATTCCACCAACATTAATTTCCATATCAATGGTTCATATCCAAATCCACCAACATAAATTTCCATGTCTAGGGTTCATATCCAAATCTACCAAATCCACCAACACTAGTGGATGAATCGGAGGGAATCGAAGGGAAATACCTTGAGGAATGGATGAGGAAGGAGTTGGCCGGCTAGATCTGACGAATCCTTGGTGGATTTGGTGGGGGGGGGGGGGCGAAGGGGAGGCAGGCGGCGACGGTTTCCTGTGAGCAGAGAAGAAAGAAGAGAGAAGAAGAGGTGTGGTCGGGCTGGGGCGGGCGCGGGCGCGGGCGCCACACTTAAGTGGATGTGTGGCGCCCTTCCGAGCGGCGCCACATGTTCCACAGTGTGGCGCCGATGGGAGGGGCGCCACACATGTTGCCACGTCGGATCGGCGCACCAGCTCAGCGTCGAGGGCGCCACGTCGGCTGGGAGAGTGGCGCCGGCAGGAGGGGCGCCACACTGGCATGTGTGGCGCCGATGGGAGGGGCGCCACACAAAAGGGTTAGATGGGTGAAATAGTTTCGCCGGAGGGTCAGTCTGTGCTTTTCTTTCACTTTTGGGTTATTTTTGTGCAAATCGCCTACTCTGTACGCCAAAGTGGGAAAGATTGGGGGCAAGGGGGCACGGACCCTGGACTCGAGCCTCCGCAGTGCGTCGTCCAGTGCCGCCACCTCCGTTTGCAGTTTGGCCAAGCTATACACAGTGGGCTTTATCCTAATTTAATTTCATTAACATCTAAGCATTAACTGATTTTATACAGCAGCAGTCCAAACTATATAAAACTGTATTTCATCCGATGATTTGCATAGAGTAGTAGTCACGATGACAAAAAAAAAACACTTCAGTTCAGAAGCATCACGAAAATATTCAATGCTATTTTATCTTTGATAGTGTTCACCAAAAGGTTTACATTCTTTCTTGGCTAAGGAACGATCACCTAAGGATCTGCATTTTCTTGTATTGAATATAATTCTCAACATACTCCATGCTTAGTATGAATTCAAATTTCTTCTAACAAGTCCCCCCTTCAACGCGTGGGGTATCTTCTAGTAATATATATCACAAAACACATTTAGTGAAATATTACTACACAAAGATACTCCAACCCTCCCGTCGAAAAGAAAGATAGTCCAACCCGTTGAGGAAGATGTATCTAAATGGTATTAGATGCAGCAAGATGGTACTCCTAACTGATGGAGTTCAACTTAAGTGGCAATATAGATGCAAGCGGGATCCTGCCACTCCCACTTGTAGTTTATATTGGAATTTCTAGTTCAAAAGTTGAGACAAAATTTTAAACAAAAAATTACAAAATGAACTAGAAGTGGGATTTTGGCGGGATTCCGCTTGACACCTTTGATGTCATGCATTGAAAATAGCCTAAATACCAGGCACCCCACATGATACGAAGAACCTAACTGATGCGTGTGCAAACCAATCAGTGTCACCATAAAGCAATCGAACATGGTAATAGCACCATAAAATGTTTGAACAATCCTAATATTTACTAAATAGAATAGTGTAATATGCACCATTTCAAAATTCTCCCATGCGTTGAAAAAAGAATCCAAACACCCACCATGAAACAAAAAATTCCTGTATAAAATGAGACAAAAAAGTGAAAAGTAAATTAAAAGAAAAAAACGAGTTTGACAAACAGAAATATCATAATCCACCACCGCAGGAAATGCAACCTAAGAAATAACATTCAGATACAACCCACTAGGATTAGTCTTTGTCCTAGTAAAATCCACCATAGATAAACAAGGAATTATGGTTGTGCTGGCTGGTTTCGTGATTGGAAAAAGTCATCAGTCGCCCGACGGACCCAAGCAGTGTCGCCATTCATATAATTAACTACGGTAGCTTGTAGAATCCAGACGACGCTGATGTATTCGGGGCCAGAGTTTAGCTGCCTGGCATGGGAGTCCCGGCTGCAGTGGCTCGCCGCGTAGCATAGCATCTCCACCCACACCCCAAGAATCACACGCAGCAGGCGCTCCTCCGGGTCGTTGCCGAGCAGCGTTGTGGCGAGGGTGGCTGCGCGGACTAGGACTGCCGGACTGCCAGACTGACCTTCTTGGACACGTTCGAGAACCACCTTCACCTGTTCGATCCTTGAGCTGGTCGAGACGAAGGGTCCATCAGTACGTGCCACTGTCAATAACCAGCTGTATGCCAAGTCGTACTGTCTGGCGCGAACAGGGCTTGGCAGCATGTAAGGGTGCTCGACAAGGAGGAACATCATGTAGTTGGACAGCACTCCGATGGCATACATAAGCAGGTTCGGCTCCCTTAAATCTAAAGCAGGGTCATCCACATTGGCGAATAGGAAGAAATTAGTGGCCAAGTGCCAGGCAAGGATGCTCTCGTCGAAATCAATATCGATGCACCAGCCGGTGAGATCCTCCGAGTACCCCTCCCATCCCCTGAGCGCACACTGACCCCGGTAACTGCGCAAGAAGTCCTCATTGCCACGGCACGTCTTCACCATTCTCTCTATCTCTTTCAGCGTTTCTTTCATTACCTTTTCATAGTAATCGTGAATGTCGACGGTGAAGGTGATACGCCGCTTGTATAGCCACCTGTCTAACCCAGCACTCATTGCTATCCTGCTGCTCAAATCCTGCTTCATGGTGAACAGGCCCAACAAGTCATGCTGCCCGACAGAGCCTGGCCACTTCCTGCCGAGCGCTGCTGACTTGAGCGTCCGGCGGAGAAACTTTAGTGCGCTATAAAGCACGTCCAGTATCCCGTTGCGCCGAGCAAATTCCCATGTGGATGAAAGCCCAGGATTCTTGATTTTGTCTATGCATATAGCACATGTCCACGATGACCCTATTGCCCTCAAAATTGATGCCATCTCCAGTACAATGGCCCCAACCAGCAAGGTGTAAGTGAAAGCCACATCAGCTCTTGTGTAACCGTCTTTACCGGTCTTGAGCCTGAAAAGCAAGAGTGCTGTGACAGTGGCCACCAACGAGAGAGCACGGGTGCAGCACCCGTACCATGTGTGGATCACCACTGCCTTTGTGTAGAAGATGTCATGCATGAGGGAGAGCTGCATCCCAGTCAACTCAAACAGCTTTGTTTGATAAAATAACTGAAACATTTGGTGGTCTCCAGGGCCGGTCCTGTGATTTTAGGGGCCTGGGGCGACATTACAACCAGGGCCCCTCAATACAAACATCACAATAATATTTTAGGGTGTTCAAAAGCAATATCAAGATGATACAATTTATACATATTGTGTTAAGTGTTTCCAATTAGACTATCAATGATTATTACTCGGCTCTGCCTAGAATTATGTGGTCGTAGTGGTCGATGGGCACAATGAGGTATTCACCCGATGTCTTGCCCCCTCCCCTCTAGGCATGACGATTCATGGGTCGGTGCGGCCGAACGACGGACATAGAACAAATGAAGAATTAGAGTTGTACCTGGCCAACACTTTGTAGTTTTTTTCATTTCCGAAATGCTACCTAATATAAGATTCTCAATTTCTTTTCGTTTAGACCGGACCTAGTAGCTGTTGGCGGGCTATTATCTGCCGGTGCCACTCCCTAATTGACACCCGGCCGTCAATCGTTTGGCGTGTGCGCCACCCTGACTCTTTATGATCATGCGGTCTGGTATTTGTTTCGAAAAATAAATGCGCTCTGGTATGCTTATCACACAAATTTTAGGGCAATCGGCGTCGGGATGGAACGCTAAATTCTGTACAGTAATGAAAATATGGAATATGAAATGTCTAGATCGTGTGCTTTTTTGTAGGATTTAGAAAGTCTGATCGTGTGCTAGAATCATAACTCATCAGGCAGCTAACAAGAAGAGAAAATGTTCCAGGCTAATCAAAAGATACAAGGCCCAAATTAATTTGTTTCAAAAAAGGCCCAAATTTACTAAAGGAAAGAGCCTGCTACGGGAACGCTTCCTTTCGTCTCCGTGAAGCCTGAACCTTACGGGATATAAACCTTCAGACATATCTCTAATGGCGCCCCTACAGGAGTTTGAAGCTTCTTTCCCCCTTATACGTATACCAAGCTGGGGCCCCTTGGGTTCGGGGGCCTGGGGCGGCCGCCCTGCCTGCCCCCCCCTCAGGGCCGGCCCTGGTGGTCTCCTTCGCCGTCGCCGGTGAAGTACTTGATGATGACCCCACTCTGGTAGAGAGAAGGCCATACCTTATAATCCACGAAACATCTTCAGCGCTGTACCCACCGTCATTATGAAACGGGCCTTCTGGGGATTGATCCAACTTAAGGTTGTCAAGGAAGTTGGTGATGCCGTCACGGCTGGAGGACTTGAGCGTCCATACTCTCTCCCCATACTTCATAAAACCAACTAAATAGATCAAGACGGCGGCCATGACCAATAACGTCCCGCCATCGGCTATATGCCTGTAGAACAGATACGCAGCCCCCAGCGACTGTAAGACGAGAGTGAGCAGGTGGCGTAGCCACAGTTGGTTGTCCTCCAGGGCATACGCTGTCATGGTGTCCTGTCCACCTAGGTGGAGCAGCAAGAACTGCGCCCAGAATGCAGCCGGTCCAAGTTCAGGCAACTTGCTGTTGGAGATATGGCCGAGGGTGTATAACGCCGTGGTTTCGGCCAATAGGTACGCCAGCCACAGGAGGAGCCTCCATGCGAGGGAGTTGCGTCGACGCATCCCGGCGAAGACGAGGATGAAAACTTGCAGGGTGAAGCTGAGCAGGATCAGTATTTGGATCGACCACTCATTCCAAAGGTGCAGCACCCATCCGGGCATCTCGCGCACTGAAATGCAAATAACCCAATATTTCATCCTCCTCATTCCAAAATGGATAATAAAGCAAGTACGGAGTATATAAATCAACTTACATGAGATAAGCACGCTGCTAGTGATCAAACACGGATTCAAGGAAATAGGAAAGAGTTAGCGAAGCTAGAGCAATTGGGAATTGTGTATGTCTGACTCTCTGTCTACATATCGGATGTAGAAGGAAGCAAAGGATTGAACTGGTCGTTGATTTGTATATGTTAATATGCCCCCCTATTAGTATAAAACAACAAGCTGCCACTTGGTAATGGCATCTTGTCATAAGCATGTTATAATGTCCATACCAGCTCAGTGGCAAAGGATTGAACTGGTCGTTGATTTGTATATATTAATATGCTCCCCTATTAGTATAAAACAACAAGCTGCCTGCCACTTGGTAATGGCATCTTGTCATAAGCATGTTATAATGTCCATACCAGCTCAGTGGCTGATAATCCCAAGGACGATTCAATATGTTCCAAAGTTTATTTAACACTACACCATTTTGATGCAACCGGGAAAATATATTTAGAGAACACTTGGGAAGTGTCACTTTATACTATCTTTGATCGAGAAGGTGGCACAAAACTTTACTTAATTCGTGCAGGATTGATATTAATAGGGAAAGGGACCCATCAAAGTAACACAGTTTCACGCCGTCTCGTCTATGACCGGTCTTCGGACATGACGGTGAGATTGAGATGAGCCCATATCTTGACAATTTATCCAAAGCTAGACATTCTAGCACAGAATGTCGAGGTTATAATCAAACTGTAACATCCTGAAATTTTGAACTCTGATTACCTAGCTTTAGTAAGCTAAAAATTGGTTGTTTGACAATTGCTCTTATTGGTTTTACTGAGAGTTATACTCTCTTTTGACTTTGTTAAACCAGATTGTGGGCCAACAAAATCATATTTCTCTTGTGATCATGACTTGACAATGAACTATCAAAGCTGTTTTGTAAACTCTATTTTGGCCAAACTCTTATTTAAAGGTTTTGATTTGGCAAATGTCCCAAAACCCTTGTTTTCAAGTCGAAGATCTATAACATAGTATCTCCACAGCATTTTCAAAAATTTCTTGCAAGCATTTCAGAGACTCTTGTTTTAAACATCATTCAGATAACTACAAGAAGAAAATATAGGAACTATTTTCAAGAAATTATTTTGAACCATGTCTTCATCTGTATTACCTTGTTTTCAAAAATGATTTGAAAACTAATTTTCCAAAAAGGTTACGAATTTCAAAATATAAGAGGTAATTATAGATCACCATAGAGGTCTATAATATACTAGACCCAGAATCTAGATTCCAATCAACTACTTAAAAAAATGTGACCTAATTAAATACCTTTTTCAATTAAGCGCCAAGTGAAGTGGGAAATATATTATCCCATGATTTCCCTCGTACCAATTTCATGGAAAACTACCATTTTATATTTTGAAATCCCTTTCCAATCATGTTGCCATGATCACCTCTAAAGCATAAGTTTAACTTTCCTTGTGATGTTTAGGTCGATTGCTCTCTGTGAGGATTTATGCTGGCTAATCATCTGGTGCCTTGAGTTGGATCTACAGATATATAATGACCAGATTGATGCTCATATGAAAGCACATCCTAACAATGGTATGCGTGGTGTGATTGCTGCTGCTTTAGAAGATGCAGTTGATTGTGCTAGCTGGATAGCTCCTTGCCCTTCCTTCTTCAATTGGCTGCAAATATTTCCTTCAGGTTTGGGCAAGGTCATTTGGTTTTTTCTGCTGGCCTTTGAATGGATTGTCTGCAGCTGCATCACTTCAACATCACTTTGAATGGTATCGCCTATGTTTCTTGCCCAACATGATGGTGGGTATAATTCTCAGTATGGGGCCTTTGAGGCAGGCTTCTTCCTTGTCAATGCCACCATGGTGGTGGTTCAGAGCTCGAGCCCCCCTTCCTCACCCTCCTCCGACGCCGCCACCGTCTCCACTTCCTCTTCCGCGCCGCCCGCCCCAATCCTCCCGTCCCCGGACACCGTCTCCCTCCTCACCTCCCGCCTCGCCTCCGCCGGCCTCCTCCCCCTCGCCACCTCCCTCCTCTCCCGCTCGCGCGCGCTCTTCCCTTCTGCCGCCGACCTCGAGCGCCCCTTCCTCACCCTCCTCCGCGCTTTCGCACGCACCCACCGCCCTCCAGCTCTTCCGCTCCGCCCCCTCCGCCCTCTCCCTCCCCCACTCCGCCCGCTCCTACACCGCCGTCCTCGCCACCCTCGTCGCCCACTCCCAGCTCCCCCTCGCCCAATCCCTCCTCGCCGACATGCGCGCCGCCGGTTTCGCCCCCACCACCGCCACCTACAACGTCCTCCTCAAGGCCCACTGCTCCGACGCCGCCGCTCCCATCGACGACGCCGTCCGCCTTTTCCGCAACATCCCCAAACCCGACGCCTGCTCTTACAACACCCTCATCGATGGGCTCTGCCGCCGCAGCCGCCGGGCCGAGGCCCTCCAGCTGTTCTCCGAGATGGTAGCAAACGACATTGCGCCTACGGTGGTTACTTACACGACTGTTATCAATTGGCTCGCCCGGGAGGGTTGCTTGGAGGATGCACTGCAGATGTTTGATGAAATGGCGAAGAAAGGTATTGCACCAAATGTTGTCACCTACAGTTCTCTGATTGACGGGTTGTGCAAGGGTGGGCGTGCAGCATCGACACTGGAGCTGCTGGATAGGATGGTCAAGGAGAAGAAGCTGCCAAATACAATCACATATAGCTCTGTGATTAATGGTCTCTGCAAGGAAGGCCGGCTGAGGGAAGCTACGGAGATTTTGGACCGGATGCGTCTCCAGGGGAGGAAGCCTGATGCTGGATTGTTCGGGAAGCTAATTGTTGGGCTGTGTGATGGAGGAAGGCCTGTGGAGGCTGCAAATTACGTGGATGAGATGGTTCTTGCGGGCGTTCAACCCAACCGGGTGACCTGGAGCTTGCATGTCAGGATAAACGATGCAGTTTTGACAGCATTATGTGCTAAGGGTGAAGCTGAGAGGGCTTTCCGGGTTTACCAGAGCATGAGGACGCGTGGCATTTCTACTGAGCCAGGCACTTTTCATCTCCTGGTCGAGTTCTTCTCCAAAAACAACAATTTGGAGAAAGCAGCTCATGTTGTGCTAGACATGCTATCAGAGAGGTGCATCCCTGAGAGAGAAACATGGGATGTTATTATCAGTGGGTATTGGAGTAAGAAGAAGGTGAGACAAGAAGCTGAGAAAATGTGGAAGCAGTTAATAGTCACCTGATTTGGAATAAATGTGCTGCTACACTGTGCTAGTACATGATGTGCCTGAGCTCTCAGCAAGCTAAATTGTCCCTTGAGGTAGTAACGTGTTTCTCTTTCCATCATGGTGTTTACACAAGCGAGATAGTATCATCACATCGGTGTTTCCATTTCTGGGATTATGTGATGTACTGAAGTTCATTATTTGTATACATTTTGAAGCTACAAGCAAGCCGGCAGTGTTCAGGTATGATGCGATGATTGTTGTCTGTGTCTCTTATCTTTGATGTCTAGGAGTACACTCCTTCAACTGCTACCTAAGTTGAAATTTATTATCTCCCATCACTAGCCTAAATGTTCGGAGTTATTGTACGATGACATAAAAGCTACTAATATATGATATGAATTCAAGAATGTACTGTACGATATGTGTTTGCAAAAGGGAAACCAGATCGTCGTCCTTTCTGGGCATCTTAACTTCACGCAAAAGAGCAAAACAAAGTATGACTACCTATATTTGTCGAGATTCAAGACAAAAGCAAGTTATCAAGTCACTTTACCTGCCTAAACATGTTTTACGTTCAGTTGATCCTCAATAGCCAATCGAAGATTTTAATATGCCAAAAGATGTATCCAATGTATTGTCCTACATGTCATGAACCTGCAACTATGCATCTTATATTATTTACATGTGCAAGCCTTTTGCATGTAGTGCAACCTGCAACAATTTCAACCATGCATTGGCTACTTCCGATTTGTATGTGGAGCTCGGGAGATGCTGGAACTCAAATTGTTCCGTAGCAAAGATGATATGGAACTTGTTTGATGAGTTTAGTTCATTGTTAATATTTCAAAGTGAAGATTGTCAGGTTATGTTGGTATATGAAATAAGTTCATGGTTAATTTTTAAAAGTGACTGGCATCTTTTGTTGTGTAGAGTAGACACTTAAATAAAACGTGGGGCATACATAATATGTGTGAGACATATTCTGCATACATAAAATAAGCTTGGGCTTGTTTAAGATCATCATTAGTATGTTACATCATCGCACAAAAATAGGTGTCGTATACTTCTCTTCCATCTATCCCGCTTAAGGGGCTTCAACTGTCTGTTTTATCGGCAGGAACTAGGGCGAACTAATACTTTGAAGACCCAAACTATTGTGTAGATACCGGAAAGCCAATGCCATGGCGGGTGGTTGGGAAGCTGACAAATAGCATGCTTCCAATAACTCCAATAGCAACTGGTAATGTTGTGAGTACTTGCTTTGTATCCTCCGATGGTATTGGATAGAAGCAAGAAACCACATTTTGATCAAACAGAGCTATTGCAACAAAAATCATCGCGGAGACAGTTGCATGGACAAAGTCTAGAAATTTTATCTTGTATTCAACTGCAGCATGTGGATCAAGAGTAGCGCCACCATCAATGACCCATAACCCCTTGAACGTGGCAAACCCGTATCTTACCTTTCCTTTCTCATCCCTGAAGCTATCTGTGAAGCTAAGAACAAAGCATGACAGTGTACATAGTATCACAAGCCCTCCTGCCATCATCCGATTCATGTCACCGCAGTGGCCTTGTTTTGCCAGGGTTGGAGCGAGGAGCTGGAAGGCAAGGACAGTGCCTGATGGGAGGAGTTTGGCGAGGTGCCCGGTGCTCTTGTATGTTTGTCCTATTGCTTTCTGCATGGGGCTCAAGTTGTTGTTGCCATCAGTTCTGTTTGACAACAGAGGATGCCTCTGATTTTGCTGCAATTCCATGTCTGGCTGTGGAGCAGCCATTGTTGTTGTTTCCCTCTATCTTTGTTCCGCTGTAACTGGTCTTGGAGGATCTTGAACCTAGGGAAGAGAAGATGGGGATTGTAGCCTTCAACGGATGAATGGAAGAGATTTCAAGGGAATGAAGCTGGTGGCCGGTTTCTTTTGCTGCCCAGTTTGGTTTGGTGTAGCTGTGAGTTTTTGGCTGCTTTTCCTGGCGATAGATCGAGAGAACATGGAGGATTTGAGGCGCTGCAGTTTCTCTCTTGCATTGCAGCTATTATAAACGCACGTTGGGTAACAGAAGGAACTGTAGTTATTCTGGGTATTACTTTTTAAAGTTATGTTTTGTGGTGGTTACGCAAGTGCCTGCTGTCATTGCTAATTTATCTCGGAGGCTTCCATTTCCCTACCCTGGAATTGGACACAGTCAACTGTCAAGTACCATGACATGAATGGCAGGAGATCTTCTCTCCAATTAGCCTTGCTGCTCTGTTGTGCCACGTGTGGTGATGCAACTGCAGCAATCGCTACCCATCGTGATCCGTCAGACCAAACACTCTAGTCCAGCTGATTTGTATTTTTGTCGTGGGAAATGGACAGTAGTACTATGTTAATATCATTACGATGCATTTGTGTGTTAGAATTACATCCATGGAAATCTGTAAGTTTTATTTTGTTAATAACTGAGATTAAGGCCTCCATCAGTTCCATTAACTGACGGGCTGCATCGCTTGAACCTTAATTTGTCACGCATCTTTGGTTTGTAGCCAAAAGGTTGCATCGCCTAAACATAGCGGTGCCACAAAAATGTAAGCATGTGTTTAGTTCATTGCTACAGTTGTTGTTTGCTACACTTTCTTATCCATATGGTACACATGTCATGCAGTAAAATTTCTATCCAAATTTTGCCTCACTTTTGGTGGCCATTTTGTTCGTCACACATTTTGTGGTTCACAATTTAGGTAAGGTTAATTGTGGTAAAGTTAGTCATTAATATAAGAGCCAGACCCGCCAACTTTTAAGGTTTTTTTTTTGAAATAGGGAACCCAGCCTCGCATCAGATCTATATGGCCTTTATTACAACTTTATTTAACAGGAACTATCAAGATTATACTACATCCGTCCTAAAACTTAAGGCTTATATTATTTTTAAAAAGTCAAACTATGTCAAGTTTGACTAAGCTTTTACCAAAAATTATTAACATCCAAAATATAAAATTAATATCATTAAATAGATAATAAAATATGTTTTCGTATGGTATGTATAAAATATTATATTTGTTGATAGTTTGTTCTAAAAGTTTAGTCAAACTTTACTTGGTTTGACTTAAAAAAAACGCGTTAACCTTTGGGACGGAGGTATTACATCACAAAATCCAAAGCTACCACTCAACACCTAGAAACCCGACAGCGGGTGAAGTAACATGCCATCAGGGCCTCCGCCCTAAAAACAGAAACAAACGCCCCACCAACTAAATACCAGGGCCATCCCTGAGTTACCTGATGGTGAAAACAGGAGCTCACAACCCTTGGCGAGAACCTTTTTCTCGCTTCAGAAGCTGTCACCACCATCGAACCACTGGTCTATCTTCACGGCGGAGATTCACATAGCCTTTGCCAGCCATGTTATCGATGCCACCATGGAAGATTAGTCGTGCGTAGCACCTACCGAGAAGGCATGGCTCAACGTAGCACCTGTTAGCCAGACATGACTTGACATCTCCTCCTCCAGCTGTCCACAAGTGCAGCTCCACAAACAATGATTGTAAGAGAGAAAGCAACACCACAATGCCACCATCGTCCAGTCTGGAAGACCGGATACTAGAGTTTTCTCGGAGCAGCATGAGCAAGTCGATAGTTGTTGCTCAACGATGCCTTCATCAAGGTAACGACGCAGAACACCGTTGTCGCCCGCCTATGGGATCAGTTTTCACCGGCAACTATGTCTTCCTGACTCGCAACCGATACTAGATGACAGATCTCGCGAGCAGACAACCCAACCTCAGGCCGACCACCTCCGGCGAAGGAGATGGACACCACCGCCATGGCCGGAGCAGCTGCTCCAGGGTTCCTCGTGACGCGGGAGAAGCCCAGGAGAGCCTCGACCGTCGACAGAGCAGCCAACGAAGCAAAAACGCAAAAGAAGCCCGCTTAGGCCCAATTGGTCCTAGATTCGTCCAACCTCCACACTGCCACCAGCAGATCAGCGCAGCCTAGTTACCGCCACCCTGCAACGCCGTCCCAGCTAGGAAAGCATGGTCGGTCGCGGCCGTCGTGCCCTCCGATCGAATAGTCGAGGAAGGGCCACCGCCACCGCACTACCAGGGCTTCGCTAGGCAACGCCTCGGGCGGCGGGGGAGGGGAGCGCAGGGGAGGGACGAGGACCACCGACGGCTAGCGCGGCGCGCCGCCGCCGCGCTAGGGCGAGAGGGGTTGGGGAAACTTGATACTTTTCTTGGTTGGCAATACAAGAATTAAATGCCCAGCCTTGTTATAATTAGATGGCTCGAAAATTTCAGCAGATAATCAAACTATATTTATTTATGGAGCAAATACATTAGATCAAACAAACCAAAACAGAAACAGAAACGAAGGACAAAGTCCAATAAAACTGAAAATTACACCAAAGCTCCTTGAATTCTCAATTTGTCTTCTCTAGAGTCACCTTTTCCATCTCAACTACTCCACCATGAGTCATGTAAATAAATTGTACAAGTCGAAACTATGAAATTTGTTAATACTGTATTAAACTAAAACTGCTCTCCAATGGCATTCCATTCCATGGTTCCACTCGCCTCCCGGTGTCCGAGACACCGGGAGAAAACAAGCGGAATCAGCGGATACAGGCGACAGAAAGGGGGGCTCCTCGCTACCGAGCAGGTCGGTGGCAATCGGGGCACCGCACACCCCTAATTGGCTTCTGGGCCAGGCCCATATATGGATGTTTCGTTTTCTGTTCCGATTTTCAGCTCAGATTTTTCGATTTTTCCTCACGTTTTCTGGATCTATCTAGTTTTCAGAAAAATGTCCGATCATTTTTCAAAATTTGAAATTTTTTCGAACTTGAACATTTTATTGAGATTGAACATTTTTTAGTTTTTTTTCTCGAAATTTCAACATTTTTGAATATAAACATATTTTAAATTTGAACATTTTTTAAAATTTGAATTTCTTATTTTTAAAATTGTTTTAAATATGAACATTTTCTAAATTTGATCATTTTCCACGTTTGAACGGTTTTCAAATTTAAACAGCTTTCAGATTTGAACGATTTTCAAATTTGAACATTCTCAAATTTGAACATTTTCTTAATTTGAACAATTTTTAAAATTTTAAAATTTCAAATCTGAAAAATAAATATAAACAAAACTGAAAACAAAAAAGAAAAAAAGAAAAAGGAAACAGAAAAGAGAAAAGAAAAAGGAAACTGAAAAGAAGAAAAAAAAACAAAAATGAAAAATGCCCACCGGGGCCAGGCCCACACCCGCGCGGGGGGTGTGCGGTGGTCGGTAGCCACCGACCTGATCGGTGTATAGGTTTTCCGAAAGAAAGGAGCTCTTCTTTTCCGGCGTACATGTCGGCCCAAAACAAGGAAGGGTTGTGTTGTGCATGGGCTGATTTCATCTCATATGTGAAAGTCAAAGCCCACCCCAAATAATATAGACTGTCATACAAAATTTCCAAACAAAACGTACCGTCCTCACTGATTATCTTCCTTCTTCTTATTGAAAAAACTCCTCGACAATCTTCAGTGGGACAACAGACAAAGATCCATTGTTTCATGCATGCAACCATGCATAAAGATCACATAGGAACAATCCACTTTAGGCTCCGAGAAGCAATGAACTTGCTTTTTCCTCAGGACAAACCGGCACCTCCCTGCTGGAGCTTCTTTGCCGAGGACACGAGCAAGCTTGCACACTTTGCATATCATAGGCCATAGCATAGGATAGCATGTAGTAGTGCTACTCACCTCACCTGGAGTCTTGGAGTCGACATTGCAAAGTTGCTGATATATCATACACGACAGCATTTGGCTTTTAATCATGTGATTCCATCTTTTCCATCCTTGTTGCATCATGGCATGGCACCAGAATAATGATGTCATGTAAAGAACTTTGGTTCGGCTAACCATATGGAGGTAAGTAAAATAGGTGTCTCACATATAACACATGCGCAATGAACTTCCTCAACATAAATAACTTCGAATTTCTGAAAGGATAGGCAAAAATTTGCATAAAATATATATCTCCTTCTATATGTTCGCTTTCAGGGAAACAAAATTGAGCTCTCTGTTGTTCATAGTAGGTAGGCCATATCACCTAGAGAGAAATGCTCTTCTAGCATGCACGTCATATACCGTGCATAACTGCATACCGTACATTCTCTCTCATTGCCTATTTTATAGATTTGTGTGAGCTACATTCTCTCTCTCCTTCCACACTACTAGATCCATCTCTTAAAACCTGAAACTTCCGTAGGTTTTGAACCAAAAAATTGTTTTTCTGAACCGTTTGAATATTTGAGTTTCTAGTGAAGAGAGCTCGAAAATAAGACCAATATGGAATATATTTTGACAATTTTTGGAAATTGTCTTTTCAAACTTGGTGAAACATTTTAAAAGTTTATAAAACATGGTGAAATTTTTATTTGAAACAATCTGTTTCACTCTATTTCAAACTTGGGTCATCAGAGTTAATTTTTTTTGGTATTCCTCTTAGAGTTCAATATGGAGACACAATATTTTATACCCACCGGTTCTAAATACTCGCTGCAGATTTAGGAAAAATATGGACTAAAATCTGTCTAGGTTCATTGAACCCATGGCAAGTATTAAGAGCTGGAGGGAGTATCTAGTTTTTATCGAGTTTTATTGTGTATAATCATGTTTGAATTTATTTCAAAATTGCAGTTTTAAAGTTTGTCGAAAAGAAACCTTTTCATCCGTTTTAAAATAAATTATTGAAAGAAATACAGAGATTCAGACGAAATGTAATCTAATTTTTCATCCAACATAATGAGTACATCTGCCCCAACTTGGCTAGGACGTCCCCAAAAATGTGGATCGTCCCTGCATCGTCTCCTAGGCGACAACCTCATACCTCCACCAGTTCTCTAAACATGCGGATGCTAGCGGGTTTGGCGGCTATATATTAATCTCCTATTCACACCAGCTCGCAGCCTTGACAATCACGCATGACGTGTCCACACTATATTTTGTCAGTGCTTGGTTTGTTCACTACAGGAATCTGCCAAGATGCCGACGGCCTCCAGCCCTTGATGGGCCGAGGGGTATGTCTACGCCGAGGGGCTCGATGGGCCGCTGCCATGGACCGGACGTACGCCGACGGCCCCGACATTTGGCCGTCGGCGTACGCCACGACCGTCGGCGCAGCGAGCCATTCCTGTAGTGGTTCTTTCTTTTTCCACTATGAAATAATTTCGTTTGTTCTTTTCCATAACATTCTCATTAGATAAGATAATTATAAATAACTTAGTGTGTTTATTTTTTACTCCACATAGATAGCCGTATGATGATTCTACAAGTGAAGATCAAATGTTTCTTAGTGTCAGTTTAGATATAGCAATTTCCTTGTTGGCTAAGGTACGTCGACTTTTTTTAAGTACCCCTGCCGGCCAACTACGTCAATTAATTTGGATCGAAGGAAGTAGATAGCTAGGTCCTATGTTTTTTTTTGCATGTTAGGCAAAGTCATGATCATGATCGAGCTAGCTAGCTATTACAGAAAAACAACAACTGCGTCAAATTGGGCTATGATACCAAAAAATAAGGATGATAATATCCTCGCTGGATGGGATAGAGCGAACCCACTCAATTAGAAATTGCCATGTGGCAACACGATATCCTAACAGTTGCCATCCACCTTTGCTTAGAAAATCCATAATCCGGCAATACATTCGCTCCATGGGACTATACTATTTCTCACGTTCACTCAATATAATTTTCCAAAATTAAAGCATGACTATGGGGTGGGCTCAGAGCCTAAACAAGCATGCATGGAGTTGCAAGACACAACCTAGCTAATTCAAAACGTTTTCTTTCAGCGAGATTCAACATTCGTTGAATGGTTTTGTCCATCGATGGAAGATACATCCAATCAGATGGAGAGCCCACCAGGAGCGGACCCAGAACAAATCCTGACTGGGGGCATATGGTTTGAGTGGGGGCACTTCTTCAATGAATTTGCAAATTTTTTATGATTTCCTTCAAAATATGTACAAATACAAAGGAAATTCAAAATTCTGAGTGGGGGCATAGGCCCCCACTCAGCTATGCCTGGGTCCGCCCCTAGAGCCCACACGTGCTGGGTGGTCGAAATCCGCAGGGTGTGAAACCAGCCCACCAGAGTTTAAACTCTAGGTTTGACACTTTGGTGTCTCATAAATACAAAATATTTTTTTCAGAAGGAGGCGATGTTTCGTCGGTAACGAGACAACTATGGTGACTTTGTCAATCTCAAGACCCACGATATCGTTTTCTGGACTTAGTCTTTCAGAAGTGCTCATAAGGTAGTGCGTTCCTAAGGATGCATATATGTACGTATGTGCGAGCGTCTACGAAACGATTGTATTGTGTTAAAAAAAATTCTGCAGGGTGTGCATGCAGCAACTTGATTGGAGGCTCGATCGATCTCGGTTACCTTTCTACCGGCCGGGGAATGGATAGTTAGCCTCGCGACCGAACCTGGCCGGGTAGGGTGGGTAGATGGAGAGTTCAAGTCTTGTGTCGTTGGGGTATCGCCTCTCTTCCAAGACACTCTACGGTGACCTGGGATCTAAAAAAGGTCCCTCTCCAACACATTTCCCCTAAGCTCAGCGCAGCTCAGCTCCCCTAACACAATCTCCCTGGCTCTCACACACACATTAGCAGTAGCTAGCTAGGGAGAGATAGAGTGGTGTGTGGTGCGACGTCGCCAGGAATCAGCCGGTTGCCCCGTCTCCACTCCACCCACGCGCCCGGCGAGTCGCCCTTTTCGCTCTAGTTTTATTTCCTCTTTCCATTCCTCCCCACCCCCGATCCCGACCCCGACCCCGTCATTCCGAACACGAGCTTGGTTCGGTTCAGTCAGTTAGCTCCGTCGATCGCTGTCACTCTTAATTTCCCGAGCGCGCGCGAGCCGGTCTATATATGTGTTTTCTGTTGTTGGTAGTAGAGCTTAAGGCATTGGCAACTGATCATGCCGTCGAGCGCCCAATAACGTGCTAGAAGAAACGAAAAACATGCATGTGCAAATGCATATACTGTACCTCGTTAGTTCTACCAACCGATGGGAACGACGATGAACAGTGGTCTTCTTGGGCAGCCGGTAGAATGTACTAGCAGAGAGCAGGTCCGGCATCGTGCCCGCCGCCTTTAAGCGGGGCCGAAGTACACGCCTGATGTTTGCTAGCAGCTGCCTGCCTTCTCGATCTCCCTCTCTGGGCAGCCGATCGATTCGATATTCACGTGCTGTTTTCGACGCGCAGCGTCCATACGTTTGGTGTACGGCCGCCGGCTAGCTGGTCGATGGATGACGAAGTTTTCTTGGAACACAAGCCTCGATCGGCTCGGCGGTGATCATGTTGGCCTAGTTAATTCTTGCTGCGTGCTGCACTGGTCTCAGACGTGTAAATACCAACCACACGTCAACAACTGCTGGATGGACTTGACAGAGCGCACATCGGATGGATGGACGGATGTGCACGCAGCAACTCGCGCGTGATGGCTACAGAGTGGGGTCCGGCGGCGGTCGCGCGCAGAAAATCCGGTCCGCCATGGTTTCCGGTTCACGTATACGGATGGCTTGCCCAGACTTGAGGGTCAAGCAACCCCCCATCATTCGCCCGGATCCCGGCCGTCTAATCTTTCTCTTATGAGCTACTCCTCTGTCATCACACATTGACACGTACACACATCATCCACAAGCGCTCTAGCTGCTGCTACCAATTCGAGCTTTCTCGCCCGGGGTAGGCAGCAGCAGCAATATCTTGTTTGTGCAATTGTGCTTTCTTGATCGACCCCCCTCCATCGTACTAGCTAGTGATGATTAATTTCTTTATCTTATTTATGTAGTTGTTGCCTAGAGAGAGAGAACAGATCGAGAGAGCGGGCTCGCTCTCGGCGATCTTCCTGGGAAGCAACAACCCTTGCAAAAGTTGGTGAGAATTCTATTCTTCTGTACTCTACCAGATAGAGAGAGAAACCCAGCAGCTAGCAGCCTTGAGGCGCAGGGCAGGGAGGATCGTCGCGATCGCGCAGAGTGGCAGGGGTAGCTAGCTTTTAACAGGGACAAGCTTCGTCTGTAACCTCTTTTCCTCTTTGTTCTCTTCTCAGCCCGCTTTGTTCCCTCGCCTCGCCCTCTTTAGCCACCAGTCACCAGCCCGCCCGATCTCAGCCTCTTCTTTTACCCTGCGCGCCGGCCTTTCATTCCCCCGACACTCGCAGGGGCTACCCCAGTCTTAATTAGTCTTTGCCGCATATGGGGGCGGGCTAGCAAAGCGGAAGGCAGGACACGAAGAGGCTTTCGATCGATCTCTCGTGATCTTCTCTCATCATCACCTACGTACGTGCTGGTTGTGGTGGGGCACGAGAGATCGACAAGCGCCTGGCCGGCCATGACATGGTGCAACAGCTTCAACGACGTGCGGGCCGTGGAGAACAACCTGGCCACGGCGGCGGCCGTCGCGGCGGCCAAGAAGCAGCAGCAGCAGCAGGAGCAGCCCAGCCTCGTCCGAACGTGCCCCTCCTGCGGCCACCACGCGCAGTATGAACAGGTACTTACCTACTCAACCAGCGAGTGAGATCGAGCTAGACATGCATGACTAGCTACCTCACTCACTCATGAATCTGATGGATGGATGGATCAGCTGCAGGCGGCGGCGACGATACAGGACCTGCCGGGGCTGCCGGCCGGCGTGAAGTTCGACCCGACGGACCAGGAGCTGCTGGAGCACCTGGAGGGCAAGGCCAGGCCGGACACGCGCAAGCTCCACCCGCTCATCGACGAGTTCATCCCGGCCATCGAGGGAGAGAACGGCATCTGCTACACGCATCCAGAGAGGCTGCCAGGTACTACAGTTACAGGCTACAGCCACACGTACTCTATACGATCAACACGTTTAACATCTAGCCGCCATGCATATCCATATGTCTGTGCGTGGACACCCTGCTGTTCGAGTGTGTTAGCTGCTAGCTCCGCATTACATCAAACGGGTAGCGAAAGCGTCAGAATTTCAAAAGGAAAAGATTTCGGATTAGGACAAGTCGACCTAGAGGGCGCGCCGGAGAGAGGGATTGCTGATCCGTCCCGCCACGCGCCCACAGCGCATGTCTATTTAGACATAGGCTAGATCGATTGATTCTGCGTCTGAAACTCCTTGCCGCGAGATGATTAAAATTGGGTTCCAGTCCTTTTCAGTCTGGTGACCTTGCTTAAAGTGTAGATTTCAATTTCATACCAGGGGTAGGATTTCGGTATGTCGTGTGGCGAAAAGCATAGAATACCCACATACGTTGCGTATTTGTTTTGTCCTTTCTTGGTTTAATAGTACTAAATTACGAGCGTAGTCTATATGCGTTTGCGTTTGTGCACGATATATACAGTATAAATATTGGTAAAGGTTTGCCTTTCAAGTAATTGCTTCTCCTACTTGTTGGCATAAGTTTATTGTACATTGAAAACGAGAGATCCACACAACACACGGTGCCCTCAGATATTCAGATGTCTACGTCATGTAGGGTGCACGCAACATCAGACCAAAGGAAGTATGGACTTAATTTGAAATGACTTGTCACACGAATTGTTAATTATTAAAAAAATTAAGTACTATGTTTTTTAATGTTGAAAGTTGCGTGCTTCGACAATCCATGCTTATATTCGTGTCTGTAAGCTATACAGTCATTTTATATTTGCAAAATGTATATTATGTCGTATCTTCTCGCGCACAAGAAATGCACTTCATCCGCAAATATCTAATTTTGATCATGCTAGGTATGGTCACATGCAAATTACTTTGTACTAGGCTGTAGCCAATCCTCCCACTTTTTTTAATTTTCTGATTGAAATAGTGATGAATAAATGGCTTATGTTTGCTATATTATTAATTCATTAGACAATAAGTGAACGCAACTCCTCTGATGTATATCACCCATACATGGGGTTCCTGACATGTATACCCCACAGATAGTGGGCCCATAGGTCAGCGACCCATGTCAGGTGACATACGTCAAAGGATCATGGTCAATAAACGATTTATGGTCTACTTGTTTTGTTGGCATGAGTGAGGAATAACATAGAATTACTTACGTTATTTGTTTAGTTATTTAGTCACAAGTTTGATGTCAAAATCTTTCAGCCTTATAGTAGAATTACATTTTATTCAACTAATTACACTTGTCTCTGGGTACTATAACCATATATTTTCAAAGGATATATAGTAGAATTATATTTTATTCAAATAATTAAACTTGTCTCTATGTACTATAAACATATGTAGTGCGGTGTTAGGACTGACACATTTGATTTTCTTCATGTTGTAAAAATATTTTAGGCAATTAAGTGCTTCATTTCTTGAGAGGTACTTACCTCAGAAAAAATTGGACCCATATTTTAAGGACATGCCTGCTAGCCTCGATGAGCTCGGCCATGCCTCCAAGTGCAACATTTTTGTTGTTGCTGTGCGTTTGGTTGCCTGGGACACACTCTTTGTCACACCAATGTGAAACTTAAAGTAGCTCCAGCCTCCACCTAGCAAGGGCTTGATAGAATCGCTCAAATTCACTGTTTTTCAAGACAACCCTAGGCAGGTTCAAGATTTCTTCATACATGCATGTGGGATGTGGCCCAGGCTTCGTCTCCCTCTTTGATTCAAACGTGTAGCGCCAGAGCTATCCAGGCTCGCCGCATGCAAACGTGTGGACACTTTAATTTGGACCAAAAGAAGCTTGCATCTCGATCGCTGGTCTGGATCACTCGATCGAGGCATGCATGTTGCAAAACAATGCAGATAACCAAGCACGTTCTTAGGCTCACTTAATGTTTCACGTGCAAATACATTATTATCGTGCGTGGGCACATAACTATGAAATCATTTCGTTCTTTACTCCCATGTTTAGAATCTTTTGTTTTTGTCAAGGAGATCAGCTGTCCATGCATGTTCGTTTTTGCTCTTTCCATCCGTTTCATGGTTCTTACATCTAATCATTGAAAGGTAGTATTCTGAATTGAAAAACAAAAACTTTATCTTTGCACTTATGCCATATAAGCATCTACTGGACGAAATACCTGTAACCCTTCGCGTCATGGTTATTCACTTAATTTTATTGGTTCTAGGAGTCGGCAAGGACGGCCTCATCCGCCACTTCTTCCACCGGCCATCGAAGGCGTACACGACGGGGACGAGGAAGCGGCGTAAGGTTCACACCGACGAGCAGGGCGGCGAGACGCGGTGGCACAAGACGGGCAAGACCCGCCCCGTGTTCACGGACGGCAAGCTCAAGGGCTACAAGAAGATCCTGGTCCTCTACACTAACTACGGCAAGCAGCGGAAGCCGGAGAAGACCAACTGGGTGATGCACCAGTACCACCTGGGCTCCGACGAGGAGGAGAAGGACGGCGAGCTTGTCGTCTCCAAGGTGTTCTACCAGACGCAGCCCCGACAGTGTGGTGGATCGACGGCGGCCGCGGCTGCTGCTGCCCTCGCTGCAGGCAACATCATTAAGGGCGGCGGTGGTGCGGCTGCTACTGATCATCACCGTCATCATCACGAGGGTGGCAACAACAACATCATGCTGAAGGAAGCTGCCGGCATGGTGGATTTCTATAGCCCAGCCGCCGCTGCAGCACTAATCGGGTACAGCAGCCAGGCGGCCCCTCCTAATAATAGGGCGGCTGCGACTGCTTCTGCTCATCTGATGCCTAACTTCGAAGTGCACACGGGAGGGGCGGGCTTTGGTCCTTAACCGGAATTGCGAAGGCAACTAAGACAAGGCAATTATATTCGTTGACTGATAAGTGAAACTATATACTCTACTAGGTTAGAGGCCCGGAGACACGTAATGAGAAGGTGGCAGGCAGATAATGGCACCGGGGAGTGCGAGAGAAGGGGTACTAATAAGGGTGTTGCGTGGCCGTACAGGTTAGGGATCCATTATTTTACATTGTTCATTGTATACATATACCTATAAGCACGTAACTTGACATCTTGACCTACTCTCAATTTTTTGTTTCTTGATGTAATGTTCTTTAATAAGAATCGTGAATTTAATACTATTGTTCCTTGTGCCTAGGGAGAGCGGTGATTCTCGGACCTCCTGTGCATGTGAGAGCCGTCGATCTAGTGCTTTTAGATTTGTGTGATGTTCTTTCAACAAGTTCCATTTAGTTTTTGAAAAATACAGTTTGGTCACAGTTTACTTAGCTTGAATTTTCAAAAAATATAAGACATATTCATTAAAACGGGGGTAGTAAAGTCTATAGGTAATCACCGTGTTTTTATCAATTACGTTAAACATACTATTAAATATCTAAATAAATATAGTTTTCAATTTGTAGAAGCTAGTCAATGTGGATTAATAGTGTCTACCACATATGAAGGAACAAAACAATCTAATTGGCGTTGACGAGTTTAGTTAGGTTTATATAAATCGTATGCAAGTTTTACTAAAAATTTAACTTATTTTAATGGTTAATTATGTGCATGGTTCTTTTTTATTTCAGATCCTGCAAGCACATAAGGTAGATGATCCAAGAACCTCGCGCTCAAGAAAATCAAATGACCAAATCGTATTTACTCAAAAGTAATAGAATCTATTATATTTCAATACTAAGTAGAGAGCATACACACAAAAATAGGGCACTTCTCGGTAAATGGTTGTATAAACTACTTACCGAAGAGGGCATATGGCAAACACTCCTCAAGAGGAAGTATATTGGCTCAAAAGCTTTATCTCAGGTTATTTGGAAACCAGGAGATTCACATTTTTGGGCTGGTCTTATGGAAACAAAGAAGTTTTTCTTTCCATATGGCTCTTTCTCTATTAAGGATGGATCGGAAATTCGTTTCTGGGAGGATATATGGTTGGGTAACACCACGCTCCGAGAACAGTATCCGGCATTGTACAATATAGTGCGCCACAAAAGCGATACTATCGCTAAGGTGTTGGAAGACTTCCCACCAAATGTGGATTTCAGAAGAAGTCTCATCGGTCTCAGACAAACCTCGTGGCAGGAATTGTTACAGCGTCTTGAGTTAGTTCAACTGACGCAGGGACCGGATGAATTTCGGTGGAACCTTACCGGGAATGGTACATTCTCAGTGGCTTCCATGTACAATGCTTTAATTCAGCCAGAACTCCCGGTCGATAATAATTCAAAGATTTGGAAGATGAAAATACCGCTGAGAACAAAAATCTTTGCATGGTATCTTCGTCGGGGGTAATCCTTACTAAAGATAATCTTGCCAAACGCAACTGGCATGGAAGTAAAAAGTGTGTCTTCTGTCATCAAGACGAGACAATTAACCACTTATTCTTCCAATGTAAGTTAGCTAGGTCTATATTGTCAGTTGTCCATATAGGGTCTACCTTATACCCATCACGTAGTGTTGTCAATTTATTTGGCAACTGGCTCAATGGTGTGGATGTTAGGTTTAAACGTCTTATTAGGATGGGAGCGATTGCAATTATTTGGTCGCTATGGCTATGTAGAAATGACAAGATTTTCAATAATGTTTCTTCTTCTTTTTTGCAGGTCATCTACCGATGCACGGCTTTGCTCCGCTCATGGATACAGTTGCAGCGCGTCGAGCACCGGGTCCTCTTTACGGAGGTGTCTTCACGGTTGGAGGATACGGCGAGGGATATTTTCTCCCAACATGGGTGGCAGCGTGACCTTCGGCTAGATCCTCCTAGCTAGAATTTGTTTCTGTTTTTTGAACATTTTTTATCCATTTGAACACCTTTCTGGTTTTGTAACGAATTTGTGTGCGGCTGTGTGCATCTTAGTTATGCAGAGGCCGGGTCTATTGCGCAAGTAATAAAGTGCCCATTTTCGAAAAAGAGAGCATACACACGTTGACAATTTCTTATGAATCCACTATACCATACAAGACACATTTGACAATGAAAAACCAATAAGAATCTTGCCAACAATTCAATTTATGCACTCGAAGTTTCTGTAAGTATGCTTCCCTACTCACATACTTAAACATCTATAAGGTATTCCAAGACCAAATGATTTAGAGATGTCTACAGAATATGTATAATAATAGATAGTTTGTGTAACTGTAAAAAAATATGAAAGAAAATAATGTTACAAAATCAGGTTTTAAATATATTGCAATGCAAGTGTATTTTTTATATACATTACAAATGTATAAAAAACAACAACTTAGCTTATATATAGCAACTTGTTGTGTGGTAAACTATGTCGAATAACTAACATAAACTATATTCGCTAAAATCATAGAATGCTACAAATAAGTTTAAAGTACAAATGTTTAGTATTAGATATAACTAAATCTTGTCACATGTCCAAATCATGCTTGACCGTTCAACACCTACTCGAAACAAGACTATTCAATACCAACACCCTCATGTCTGAACCACATCTGAAACAATGCCACTCTCATGACATAGTCAGACAAAAAACATCATTGCAAAAGCGAGATTGTGGCTTATAATTAATAAGGACGGTTCTTCCACCGCCGCGTAGCGCTCCAATCGGTCCAGCTCCTTCCGCCGCTTCGCAACGCTTCGGTTGCTTCCGGTGCTGCGTCGCCACGTCGATCTTGCTTTTTTTGGGCCGATTAGGTCCAACCAGTTGAGAAGACAATCGGTACTTCTAACACGGCCCTAACCAAGTATTACACAAACAGTAGCGGTACAAGAAAAGTCTTTTGACACAAACACACAAAATATCACAACAAACCAGTCTTAACGCAATAATCAAACCCCAAAAATGAATGGAAAACAAAAACTATAGTCCACATAGGAACACAACCGAGTCCAGTAACACTCACAAGTCCTGGAAGCCCTGTGACCCAGCAGATCCTCGTAAGTACGAAACATATTACTGTAGTTGCGGCATTCAAAGCATAACCCGGGTGCGATTGGACATAGTGCAAGCCCATACGTTCCCTAGAGCAAACAGACCGAGGGGTTATACCCCCCTGGAGAGACAGACGACATAGAAAAACCTGCGCCCACGCACCCAAAGATTCGTCGCTTGCTTGTCCATTGTTCTCTGAGCAGGCAACTATGAAAGAATGATTGTCTTCTCTTCGCTAGTTGAAGAAAGGTGATGAATGGTGTAATCGCATGGGGAGCCACGGTACATGAAAATGCCCTTTCACAGGGAGCCAACATGTAACAAAAACTTTTGTACTTTTATTTAAGAAAGCATTTAAAAAAACACCAAATATAAGTACTGATAAAAGTACTGATAGCTAATCCTTATACATGTCGTCCTTTTTATAAAAGAAATCTATTAATACCAAGTTGATATCAAATAAATCCAGCCTCTCCAACAACATGATGTCAAGATAAGTCTAGCCATCGACAATGCAGGCAACTAAAAAGAAAAGAAAAGAAAAGGACCCCGCTGGTGATGTCCGACTAACCCACGTCACATGCACGGTTTTGATATGGACACCGCCACACAACTAACCACATACATGCATACAACAAGCAGTGAAGTGTCATTTTCTCTCCATCCACGAGTACTCTCTTGAAGAAGAGCCGATTCTCGACTCGATATGAGCACGCGAGAGGTACCTCCAGAGCGTATCCGATCTTCAAACACAATTGTCTTAATAATCCCCACATTGACACCTTGCAATCGCAGCAAGGGTGGTGCCGAGGTCGACGTACCCAAGGTCCCAACATTTGAGTGGAGGGCGCAAAAGGTCAACGGAAAATGGATATTCACGCTCGGCGTCCCTAGGCAAACAAACATGGAGGACGGTGACACGGCTGCCGTGAAGTTCGACCCGACAGATCAGGAGCTGTTGGAACATCTGGAGGGTAAGTCTAGGCCGTACACGCGCAAGGTCCACCCGCTCACCGACGAGTTCATCCATGCCATGCATCGAGGTGGAGAACGGCATCTCACGCCGCAGCGGCACCGGGCCATCCGCGGCGCCGCAGATTAGGGCCCGGATAAATGCATATGCAGCAATTATTGGTTTTTGTTTTAAAAAAAGGCGTATGCGTGCCGGCCCGCAGGTGTCGCATATCCCGGCCGAGCCAGCCGACTAGGATTACCCTTGCCCTCGAGCGACCACAGCTATTCCTCCTTCGTCTCCGCCACTGGAGCGCCGCCATGGCTGCCATTCCTCCTCCGGCCCCGGGGGCCTCTCCCTCTCCTTCTACTCCTTTACCACATCCAGGGCCCCCCTTCTTGGCCAGTTCCTCTCGATTCCCTCCCTCCAGCTCATCATCCCCCTAGGCCGGCGACGGGCAGCCGTGGCTAGGTCAGAATAAAGGCATGGGTGTGCACGACCGAATACCACCAATCCAGCAAACTCGAGGAAATATATACACTGTTACATTCGCCGGCGGCACCTTCCGGAAATCAACACTCCGGCCAGATCAAGAAGGTCAGGCCTCAAGTAGGTCTTCATCTTCGCCCAAGAGAGACCCTAGGACCGGCGCCTTTATTCAGGTCGCCCCCTGCCGGTGACCATCCCAGGCTGGCCAAGGTTGCCGCCGGAGACATCTGATGACCCACAAGTATAGGGGATCGCAACAGTCTTCGAGGGAAGTAAAACCCAATTTATTGATTCGACACAAGGGGAGACAAAGAACACTTGGAAGCCTTAACAGCGGAGTTGTCAATTCAGCTGCACTGGAAACGAGACTTGCTCGCAAGAGTTTATCGCAGTAATCAGCTTTATAGCAAGTAGCGATAGTGAAATAACAAAGCAGCAGAGTAACAGAGACAGCAGTAGTGATTTTAGTAAACAGCAGGATTAAAATACCGTAGGCACGGGGATCGGATAACCAGGCGTTGCATGGATGAGAGAAACTCATGTAACAATCATAGCAGGGCATTTGCGGATAATAATAAAACGGTGTCCAAGTACAAAGCAATCAATAGGCATGTGTTCCATATATAGTCGTACGTGCTCGCAATGAGAAACTTGCACAACATCTTTTGTCCTACCAGCCGATGTGGCAGCCGGTCTCAAGGGAAACTAATGGATATTAAGGTACTCCTTTTAATAGAGTACCGGAGCAAAGCATTAACACTCCATGAACACATGTGATCCTCACATCGCTACCATTCCCTCCGGTTGTCCCGATTTCTGTCACTTCGGGGCCGTCGGTTCCGGACAGCGACATGTGTATACAACTTGCAGGTAAGATCAATAAACAATGAATATCATGATGAAACAATAACATGTTCAGATCTGAGATCATGGCACTCGGGCCCTAGTGACAAGCATTAAGCATAATAAGTTGCAACAATATCATCAAAGTACCAATTACGGACACTAGGCACTATGCCCTAACAATCTTATGCTATTACATGACCAATCTCATCCAATCCCTACCATCCCCTTCGGCCTACAGCGGGGGAATTACTCACACATGGATGGGGGAAACATGGCTGGTTGATGTAGAGGCGTTGGCGGTGATGGCGGCGATGATCTCCTCCAATTCCCCGTCCCGGCGAACGGAGACTTCTGGCCCCCGCGACGGAGTTTCACGATGTGGCGGAGTTCTGGAGGGTTTCTGGCGACTTCGACTTCTCTCCGTGCGTTTTTAGGTCGAGGCCGATAAATAGTCCGAAGGAGGGCGCCGGAGGCCGGCCGAGGGGGCCACACCACACGGCCGCGCGGGCCCCCCCTGGGTCGCGCCGCCCTATGGTGTGGGGCCCTCAGGCCTCCACCTGGTTTGTCCTTCTGGCTCCGTCGCTCTTCCGGGAAAATAGGGCCTTCTCGCATAAATTCCGAGGATTTTCCCGAAAGTTGGATTTCCGCACAAAAACGAGACACTGTAGCAGCTTCGCCGAAAACAGCGTTAGTCCGTGTTAGTTGCATCCAAAATGCACAAATTAGAGGCAAAACAATAGCAAAAGTGTTCGGGAAAGTAGATACGTTTGGACGTATCAACTCCCCCAAGCTTAGCTTATTGCTTGTCCTCAAGCAATTCAGCTAACAACCGAGCGATAAAAGAACTTTCACGAACACATTTGCTCATATGATGTATATATTCTCATGCTATGGCTAATACTTAAGCAGTTCATAATGAGATACATGCAAATAAGATCATCTAACAGCTATGTCAATCATGGAGAGGTACCAACAATTAATAATAAGCATCATGAACCATGTATATAAGCAGGATTGCAATGTTCATAAGGGAGTATGATAAAGTGGTATCTCGCTTGCCTGTATTTGATTGGCAAAACATAAATGCCCGGCACCTCTGGAGTTCATAGAAAGACTAGAAGTAGTGATTGTCAAAGATAAAAGCATCAAAGTTATACCACAATCAATCATATTTTGAGACAAGCATATTATACTAAGAATGACAAGCTTGTGCTCTCAAGATAGTGCTCAAAGAAATAATGGAGACACAACATAAAAGTAAAAGATTGACCCTTCGCAGAGGGAAGCAGGGATTAACATGCGCTAGAGCTTTTCATTTTTACAAAGACAGGAGTAAAATTATTTTGAGAGGTGTTTGTTGTTGTCAACGAATGGTAATGGGTACACTAACTACCTCGCCAACCGGACTTTCAAGAGCGGCTCCCATGAATTATTGCATATTTATGTGGCACTCCTTCCAACCTTTCTTACACAAACCATGGCTAACCGAATCCTCGGGTGCCCGCCAACAATCTCATACCATGAAGGAGTGCCTTTTTATTTTATTTTTATTATGATGATGACACTCCCCCAACCTTTGCTTACACAAGCCATGGCTAACCGAATCCTTCGGGTGCCGTCCAACAATCACAAACCATGGAGGAGTGTCTATTTAAGTTAATTAATTCGGGACTCGGGAATCCCATTGCCAGCTCTTTTTGCAAAATTATTGGATAAGCGGATGTGCCACTAGTCCATATGAGAGTCCGTCAAAAGTAAATGACAAGGTTGAAAGCTAAACACCACATACTTCCTCATGAGCTATGAAACATAAACACAAATTGAGAAGCATTTTGAAGGTTTTAAAGGTAGCGCATGAGAATTTACTTGGAATGGTTTGAAATGCCATGCATAGGTATTTATGGTGGACACTCTGGAATAACTTGGTTTTCATGTGTTTGGAAGCACGAGCAGCGTTCCCGCTCAGTACAAGTGAAGGCTAGCAATAGACTAGGGAGCGACAAATCAAGAGAACAAGAATCGTCATAATCATGCTTGCGGCAAAATAAATTAACTGAGGCATAAAAGTGATACAAGAACTCAAGCAATATAGATCTTCGAGGCTTAATTGACTTTTTTTCAGTCATATGCATGCGTGAGCATGTGCCAAGTCGATATAAATGAATTATTCAGAGGAGGATACCACAATGCCATACTTACTTATGAATAAAACAATGCAAGCAAACATCCATGACATGCTACTCATATTAATAGATTGGAGCTAAACATGAGAGATCATAAACTACTAGACTTTCTCAAATAACATATACCTCACATGAACCAACTAAGCATGCTCACATGGATGAGTATATGTACAAAAATGAAAACAAATAGAGTTCATACCAGCCTCTCACCACAATCGAATTGTCGTAGATCGTCATTATTGCCTTTTCACTTGTGTAGCTTGGATAATATGAAATGAAAACCACGCTCCAGCCACCGAAGACCATTGAACTCAAGATGAACTTTACAAACCAAAGAAGAACAGCAAATATTTTTGGTGTTTTCGAATTGCAAATAAGAACAAAAGGAAACAAGCAAACAAAGCAAAATCTTTTTGGGTTTTCTTATAGCAAACTAGCAATAGCAAATAAAGCGAAACAAATGCAAGAAACCAAAGCAAACAAATGGTGAAGAGAAACAACAGAAATATTTTTGGTCTTTTTGTGTTTTGGGAAGGAAACAAAGCAAAAACAAGAAATAGCAAACTAAAAGAAACACATAACAGCAGGATGACAGAAATCTTCCAAAACCTGATAGCAGTACAGAAATCGATTTTTACAAAAATCTTACGTTGCTCAGCTCGAAAAGTGTTCAACTAATGAAAGTTAGATAACAACCTGGGGAACCTGAACAAAAATTGGCAGCTCAAAATAACGCTCTGGCTGTGCGCACGAATTTTTCTAGTAACAGTCCAGAATCTGTTTTCAGGCAGCACTTCCCCAAATATCATCTTCCTCTCATTAGAAAACCACTCAAACGAACAAAACAAATATGTACAAGTATCCAGCAATCATAATATGCAAAGAATGAGTGATGCCGGTATACCTCCCCCCAAGCTTAGGCTTTTGGCCTAAGTGGAGTTCAATCCCATCGATCCCATGAGGTAATATCTCCGTAGTATGACGAAGATGGATCATATTCCGGGTATGTGCTAGAAGAGGCACCCGGATACGTGACGGTGTAATCATAGGAGGGCTCGGCGTCCTCGGAGTCATGCTGCTGGTGGAAGTCTTGTATCTTCATATGTTCATCCACCTCCTCCTTAGTGCACGACCATGATTTCCTGTCAATACTGAACAAACCTGGTTGGGGAAGAGGGATTTCCCTCTCATCCCCGTCAGAAAACAACATTCTATAGACCATATTATCTAAAGTAGAATCAGCGGTAACAAAATGATGACTCTTCATAGCAGCAATATCAAGTTTCCTAGGGGCCAATGGCACATCATTAGGATCAAGAGGAAGCCTTAGATATGTTAAAACGCGCAGTGCAATAGTTCCTCCAAAAATAGGCCCTCTGTTAGTCAGCGGCGAGCAATAAGAGAACCAAGATGATAAGATGTCCGACCCAGTAAGTGCAATATTCAAGAAAGCAAGATGGTAACTAGAAATATTGCTAGTGTTCTCCCTACCAAGAATGCTAGTAGCAATATAGTATGCAAAATACTTAATGGCGGGGAGTTGAATGTTCCTTATCTTGCCACGCTGAATGGTGCGACAATCATCATCGGTGATCCCTCGATAGAGCTCCAACAAGTCTCGGGGGTTGTCATCAATCCTACTTGCTGTACCTACAGGGGCAATATCCAATGCACGACAAAAATCTTCCAATTCCATAGTAACAGGATTACCATAGATCTTGAATGCAACCGTCGGCTCATATTGCTTGTTGTGGAACCTGAAGCTCTCGACGAAGATTTTGGTGAGCATGTAGTATTGCTCCCTTTCATCACCCACATAGGTGGTTAAGCCCGCCCTGTTGACAAGGGTGGAGAAATCCTCCAATATCCCTGCATTCCTCAGAAAATCATAACATGGAAAAGACGAAGCATTAGGAGCCCCGTTGTCCTCTTCGGGCGCGAAGCTAGGCGCGATGATATCCTCATTGTACGATCGCCTAATCCGGGTGGCGGCCCTAGAAGGCCTCCCGGTGCTGGTTGTTCCTTTCTTGAACAACTCTCCAAAGTTGAACTTCTTCATCTCTTCTCTGAAATTTTCAACAAACAATATAAAAATTTGATTTGGTGACATATAATCAAGGGGAACTACCATAGGAACTTGCTAGAGTACTAATCATGCATCAAAACTAGTTTCTACCACTTAGAATAAGCATGCAAGCTCACTAAACATGTTACCTACAGCAGCAAAATATTCAAGATATACTCAACCAAACAAAATTCTACTTGGATGGGTGGAGGAGTCACATACCAAGGAGCAAAATGTGCCAAATTTCAGCAAGAAATCTGGGCTGAGCAAAGAGATCGAGAAATCTGAGCTCTTGAGCAAAAACGCGAGTGAGAGGAACTCTGGTACGAGTTTTTTCGGGAGAGAGAAGGTGTTGGGAGAAAGAGATGGCAAAGTGGGGCAAGGAGGGGCCCACACCACAGGGTGGCGCGCCCTCCTTGGCCGCGCCGCCTGTGGTGTGGCACCCTCCGGTGCCCCACAGTCATCCTCTCGGTGCTCCCAGGTGCCTCGTCGAAAGATAGGACCAACGGTATAATTTTTGTGAATTTTTGAAAACTTTGAAAAATGCACATTTCTGGGTATTTAATTTATTATTACTGGCCAGGAAATTTTTTGAAATCTTCGATTAACTAAGGAACTTTGCAAATTAAAAGTGCTACAACAACTAGAGCAAGTGGAGGAAGAAAGAGATGTTGTTTACCTCCTCTATGCATATAAAAAGTATTCGTTAACAAGGTTGATCAAGTCTTGCCACCAAATAAATTTTACATAGCATAAGAAGAAATAAACCTCAAATCAATCATGTTACCTTGAATTGTATTGATATGGATCCAATCACGAGAGTTTGATATTCTTCCTTAGGCTCATATATAGGACAATCAATAGTTCCCACTTTGATAGTTCTCACATTAGAAATAGTATTAACTCCGCACGCTTTCTCAATCCTCTTGGGAAAATAAACGGTATGCTCCCTATCATCAACATTGAAAGTAACCTTTCCTTTATTGCAATCAATAACAGCCCCTCGCGGTGTTAAGAAAAGGTCTCCCAAGAATAATAGACATATTATCATCTTCAGCATTTCCAACACAACAAAATCAGCTTAATATTAAGCAGCTTAGTAGTAACTTGAACAGAACATCCTCACATATACCAACAGGAATAGCAGTAGATTTATCAGCCATTTGCAAAGATATATCAGTAGGTATCAACTTATCTAAGTAAAGTCTCTTATAAAGAGAAAAAGGCATAACACTAACACCGGCTCCCAAGTCACATAGAGCAGCTTCTAACATAATTATCCTTAATAGAACAAGGAATAGTAGGTATACTCGGGTCGCCCAACTTCTTTGGAACTTTGCCATTGAAAGAGTAATTAGCAAGCATAGTGGAAATTTCCTCATTGGGGATTTTCCTTTTGTTAGTAACAATATCTTTCATATACTTTGAATAAGGAGGCAATTTAATAGCATCAGCCAAAGGGATTTGCAAGAATAAAGGTTTCATCCAATCACAAAATTTATTATAGTGTTCTTCTTCCTTTGATTTTAATTTCTTAGCAGGAAAAGGCATTTGCCTTTGCACCCAAGGTTCTCTTTCATTACCATGTTTCTCAGCAATAAAATCTTCTTTAGTGTACTTTTTATTTTTAACATGCTTTTCAGGTTCTTTTTCAACCTCTTCTTTATCAGAAGCATCATTCTTATCATTATCGTTATCATGTTCATTACCACTTTCAGTTTCAGCATCAGAAATAGAAATACTATTAGGATCATTAGCAGGTTCAGAGGATTCTACAACATTTTTATGTTTCTTCTTCTTTTTCTTCTTAGAATGAGCACTAGGTTCAATGCGTTGAGAATCTTGTTCAATTCTTTTGGGATGCCCTTCAGGATATAGAGGATCCTGGGTAGAGACACCTCCTCTAGTTGTTACTTCATAAGCATGTTTCTCTTTAGAATTATTCCCTAACAAGTCATTTTGCACTTTAGTGAGTTGATCAATTTGAGTTTGAATCATATGAAAATGTTTAACAAGCATCTTAACATCATTGGAGGTTCTCTCTACAATATCATGCAATTCACTAATAGCTCGAGAATTTTCCATTAAATGATTCTCTACTCTCATATTAAAATTTTCTTGCTTAACAATATAATTATCAAACTCATCTAAGCATTGTGCAGGAGGTTTTGAATACGGAATATCTTCCCTAGTAAAGCGTTGAAGGGAATTTACCTCAATCATGGATGAAGGGGGAATTATCTCACATATATCTTCTATGGGAGGAAGGTTCTTCACATCTTCAGATTTAATACCTTTCTCCTTGAGAGACTTCTTGGCTTCCCTCATATCTTCATCATTCAATTTAATTAAACCCCTCTTCTTTAATATTGGCGTTGGAGTTGGTTCAGGTGTAGTCCAATCATCATGATTCCGGCTTATTTTAGCCAATAATTCTTCAGCGTCGTCCTGGAGTTCTTTTCCCGAAAACACAACCAAGCACAACTATCCAGGTATGCCCTAGACTCAATGGTTAGTCCACTATAAAATATATCAAGTAAATCATGCTTTTCCAAATCATGATCAGGCCGAGCTCTAATAAGAGAGCAAAATCTCGCCCAAGCCTCAGGCAATTTCTCTTCATCTCCCTGGTCAAAATTATAAATTCTCTGCAAAGCAATATGTTGAGCACTAGCAGGAAAGTACTTATGGAAGAAAACATCAAGCAATTCTTTTGGACTTTTAATAGAATTAGGTAGCAAACTATTATACCAAGTTTTAGCATCATCCTTTAATGAGAATGGAAAGATTTTAGCAACAAAGTAAGTACGCATCTTGACATCATCAGAAAACAAGCTACTTAGAGTAGATAACTCAGTCATGTGTTCAACAAGCACTTTCTTTTTCAAGTACCACAAAAGGGTGTTTTCTCAACAATAGCTATATGAGATAGATCAAGAGAAAAATCATAATCTTTATCCTTAATGTTTATAGGAGATGTGGCAAACTTAGGATCAGGAGACAGCTTTATATCTAACAAAGATGTTCTCGCAAGCAACTTTTTAATTTTTCTTGCATCAGTAGTAGCATTGCATTTTTCAATAAAATCATCATTAAGCTCCACATAATCTTCATCAGATCATCACAAAAATAATCAAGTTCGTGTGAATTAACAGTGTAGTAGCATTAGGAGTTTCAAGATTTTCAATTTGTCTAGACCTAGCAATTGTAGCATCTAGAAAAGATCCCAATGAACCACTATCATCAAGCACAGCAGTAAATATTATCAATATTATGAGAGTTTTCAGATTCAGCGTAAGTACCCGCATGTGAAGCATGTGGCGGTGAAACAAGTTTATCAATCACGTATGGTGAATCAAGTGTAGCAGAGGTACTCGAATTGTACCTTTTCTTGTAGTGGATGGTAATATGGCGATCTTAGTATCGCGAGGTTTACCCATGATGGAGAATTTGCAGCGAACAATATTAATCCAAGTGAACTTCCAAATAAAGCTATGCTCCCCGGCAACGGCGCCGTAAAATAGTCTTGATGACCCACAAGTATAGGGGATCGCAATCAGCCTTCGAGGGAAGTAAAACCCAATTTATTGATTCGACACAAGGGGAGACAAAGAACACTTGGAAGCCTTAACAACGGAGTTGTCAATTCAGCCGCACTGGAAACAGACTTGCTCGCAAGAGTTTATCAGTAGTAACATTTTTATAGCAAGTAGCAGTAGTGAAATAACAAAGCAGAGAGTAACAGAGACAAGCAGTAGTGATTTTAGTAAACAGCAGGATTAAAATACCGTAGGCACGGGAACGGATAACGGGTGTTGCATGGATGAGAGAAACTCATGTAACAATCATAGCAGGGCATTTGCGTATAATAATAAAACGGTGTCCAAGTACAAAGCAATCAATAGGCATGTGTTCCATATATAGTCGTACGTGCTCGCAATGAGAAACTTGCACAACATCTTTTGTCCTACCAGCCGGTGGCAGCCGGGCCTCAAGGGAAACTACTCGGATATTAAGGTACTCCTTTTAATAGAGTACCGGAGCAAAGCATTAACACTCCGTGAACACATGTGATCCTCACATCGCTACCATTCCCTCCGGTTGTCCCGATTTCGTCACTTCGGGGCCATCGGTTCCGGACAGCGACATGTGTATACAACTTGCAGGTAAGATCAATAAACAATGAATATCATGATGAAACAATAACATGTTCAGATCTGAGATCATGGCACTCGGGCCCTAGTGACAAGCATTAAGCATAACAAGTTGCAACAATATCATCAAAGTACCAATTACGGACACTAGGCACTATGCCCTAACAAGCCCATACGTTCCCTAGAGCAAACAGACCGAGGGGTTATACCCCCCTGGAGAGACAGACGACATAGAAAAACCTGCGCCCACGCACCCAAAGATTCGTCGCTTGCTTGTCCATTGTTCTCTGAGCAGGCAACTATGAAAGAATGATTGTCTTCTCTTCGCTAGTTGAAGAAAGGTGATGAATGGTGTAATCGCATGGGGAGCCACGGTACATGAAAATGCCCTTTCACAGGGAGCCAACATGTAACAAAAACTTTTGTACTTTTATTTAAGAAAGCATTTAAAAAAACACCAAATATAAGTACTGATAAAAGTACTGATAGCTAATCCTTATACATGTCGTCCTTTTTATAAAAGAAATCTATTAATACCAAGTTGATATCAAATAAATCCAGCCTCTCCAACAACATGATGTCAAGATAAGTCTAGCCATCAACAATGCAGGCAACTAAAAAGAAAAGAAAAGAAAAGGACCCCGCTGGTGATGTCCGACTAACCCACGTCACATGCACGGTTTTGATATGGACACCGCCACACAACTAACCACATACATGCATACAACAAGCAGTGAAGTGTCATTTTCTCTCCATCCACGAGTACTCTCTTGAAGAAGAGCCGATTCTCGACTCGATATGAGCACGCGAGAGGTACCTCCAGAGCGTATCCGATCTTCAAACACAACTGTCTTAATAATCCCCACATTGACACCTTGCAATCGCAGCAAGGGTGGTGCCGAGGTCGACGTACCCAAGGTCCCAACATTTGAGTGGAGGGCGCAAAAGGTCAACGGAAAATGGATATTCACGCTCGGCGTCCCTAGGCAAACAAACATGGAGGACGGTGACACGGCTGCCGTGAAGTTCGACCCGACAGATCAGGAGCTGTTGGAACATCTGGAGGGTAAGTCTAGGCCGTACACGCGCAAGGTCCACCCGCTCACCGACGAGTTCATCCATGCCATGCATCGAGGTGGAGAACGGCATCTCACGCTGCAAGCGGCACTGGGCCATCTGCGGCGCCGCAGATTAGGCCCAGATAAATGCATATGCAGCAATTATTGGTTTTTGTTTTAAAAAAAGGCGTATGCGTGCCGGCCCGCAGGTGTCGCATATCCCAGCGAGCCAGCGACTAGGGATTACCCTTGCCCTCGAGCGACCACAGCTATTCCTCCTTCATCTCCGCCACTGGAGCGCCGCCATGGCTGCCATTCCTCCTCCGGCCCCGGGGGCCTCTCCCTCTCCTTCTACTCCTTTACCACATCCAGGGCCCCCCTTCTTGGCCAGTTCCTCTCGATTCCCTCCCTCCAGTCATCATCCCCCTAGGCCGGCGACGGGCAGCCGTGGCTAGGTCAGAATAAAGGCATGGGTGTGCACGACCGAATACCACCAATCCAGCAAACTCGATGAAATATATACACTGTTACATTCGCCGGCGGCACCTTCCGGAAATCAACACTCCGGCCAGATCGAGAAGGTCAGGCCTCAAGTAGGTCTTCATCTTCGCCCAAGAGAGACCCTAGGACCGGCGCCTTTATTCAGGTCGCCCCCTGCCGGTGACCATCCCAGGCTGGACAAGGTTGCCGCCGGAGACATCTGATGACCCACAAGTATAGGGGATCGCAACAGTCTTCGAGGGAAGTAAAACCCAATTTATTGATTCGACACAAGGGGAGACAAAGAACACTTGGAAGCCTTAACAGCGGAGTTGTCAATTCAGCCGCACTGGAAACAGTACTTGCTCGCAAGAGTTTATCGAGAGTAACGGTTTTATAGCATAGAGTGAGTGAAATAACAGCAGCAGAGTAACAGAGACAGCAGTAGTGATTTTAGTAAACAGCAGGATTAAAATACTGTAGGCACGGGGACGGATAACGGGCGTTGCATGGATGAGAGAAACTCATGTAACAATCATAGCAGGGCATTTGCAGATAATAATAAAACGGTGTCCAAGTACAAAGCAATCAATAGGCATGTGTTCCATATATAGTCGTACGTGCTCGCAATGAGAAACTTGCACAACATCTTTTTTCCTACCAGCCGGGTGGCAGCCTGGGCCTCAAGGGAAACTACTCGGATATTAAGGTACTCCTTTTAATAGAGTACCGGAGCAAAGCATTAACACTCCGTGAACACATGTGATCCTCACATCGCTACCATTCCCTCCGGTTGTCCCGATTTCGTCACTTCGGGGCCATCGGTTCCGGACAGCGACATGTGTATACAACTTGCAGGTAAGATCAATAAACAATGAATATCATGATGAAACAATAACATGTTCAGATCTGAGATCATGGCACTCGGGCCCTAGTGACAAGCATTAAGCATAACAAGTTGCAACAATATCATCAAAGTACCAATTACGGACACTAGGCACTATGCCCTAACAATCTTATGCTATTACATGACCAATCTCATCCAATCCCTACCATCCCCTTCAGCCTACAGCGGGGGAATTACTCACACATGGATGGGGGAAACATGGCTGGTTGATGTAGAGGCGTTGGCGGTGATGGCTGCGATGATCTCCTCCAATTCCCGTCCCGCGGAGTGCCGTAACGGAGACTCTCGGCCCCCGCGACGGAGTTTCGCGATGTGGCGGCGTTCTGGAGGGTTTCTGGCGACTTCGACTTCTCTCCGTGCGTTTTTAGGTCGAGGCCGCTAAATAGTCCGAAGGAGGGCGTCGGAGGCCGGCCGAGGGGGCCACACCACATGGCCGCGCGGCCCCCCCCCTAGGCCGCGCCGCCCTATGGTGTGGGGCCCTCGGGCCTCCACCTGGTTTGTCCTTCTGGCTCCGTCAGTTCTCTGGGAAAATAGGGCCTTCTGCATAAATTCCGAGGATTTTCCCGAAAGTTGGATTTCTGCACAAAAACGAGACACCAGAGCAGTTCTGCTGAAAACAGCGTTAGTCCGTGTTAGTTGCATCCAAAATGCACAAATTAGAGGCAAAACAATAGCAAAAGTGTTCGGGAAAGTAGATACGTTTCAGACGTATCAACATCAAGCTCGGATCGCGTAGTCCGGAGACACCGCACACGCCTAGGCACCACCACAGCCGAAACGCCAGCCCTCCACCGCCGACCGCCGAGAGGCGAGGAGAAGAGGGCCTAGGGTTTCCCCCTGCAGCCCACCCCCGCCCATTCCTCCACCACCAGCATGGCTCACCACCACCTCGTCGTCCGACGTGCCGCCGCCGATTCGAGCCCACGCGCCGCCCCCGAGGCCCCCGACGAGGGCTGTGTAGAAAGATGTAGAACCCTAATATTTTATTTCTGTTTTATTTATTTTGGTGACCCTCGTGGGGTATATATAGAAGTACATGAGGGAGGAGACTTGGAGTACAAGATGTTATCTTTAGAGTCCTAGTCTATCTCTAACTCGTATACGTATATGTACTCTAACATTCCCCTGAGTCGTAGCGGGAGTGAAGCGGATGATTGCAACTGGATTTGAATTCCTGCGCTCTCGTCCTCTTCTCCTCCTTGTCATCATCAGCGTCCCTTTCAGGTTCCTTCTCTTCCGTCCCGCAGTCACAGCGGGAGTATCGTGAACGCAAGTGACGATGCGTACGCTGTCGACTGGAGTTGTTGCCAATGTGTCACTGTAGACGTAGCCTTGATGTCGATGTCGAGGTAGCCGATTATGATGTAGCCGTGGTCGATGATGTAGTCGCCGTATGTGGTGTAGCCGCCTTCGCCGGAGGCGCAAAAAAAGTGCGTGGTTTTTTTTCCTTTTTTCTATTTGGACGGAGCTGCAGTCGGGGCCGACGTTTTACACCTTCAAAGGTACCGTCGGGGTGACGTTTTGCACCCCGAGGGGTACCATCGCGGGCGTCTTGCAGATGTCAGAGGACGCGGTCGTAGGTGAGACCACCAGTTTTGCCAGAGGAAGCCCACCAAGCACACAACGGTTTTGCCAGAACCGTGTACGCGGTTGTAGGGGCTATCACAATAGTGATACCGGGTTGTCGATGCAGTATTATCTGTCGGACGCGGTCAATGCCGGCGTCAGTGTCGTGTCGTGGGACGCGGTCAGTGTCGGCGTCGTGCCTTGCAGTTGTACTATCATAGGGCGTCGTAGTTGTAACTTGTATGTCCATAATGTGGACGATGTTGTGTGGCGGCGGTGTGGTGTGGACGACGATGTCGATGAGGACCACGGTGATGTAGACCTTGGCGATGATATGTCGGCGATGTTGGAGCAGCATGCGTGTCGACAATGTGTGTCGCTTGAAGGCGTCCCTCGCGGCGATGATAGTGTTGTCGATTGCGAACTTGCATCTTTTTTTACATCGGCCTGGCGTGTGGATGGTGCATGTCGATATCGCTTCTCGTGGATATGCTCGATGAAGATCTTGACTCGTAGTCGTACAGCTCGTAGATATTGTTTGGCCCAATGTAGTCCGGTTCGGTGCTGTGCAGATGTTGGCGACGGTGCAGCTAGGCTTGGCGCAGACGTGCTGGAGCGACACGGCGAAGTCACAGAAGCTGTGGGATGTGTCGTCGTTGCTCGCGGCTTGGAGTCGTGCGGCTCGTAGCGTGTTCTTCGGGAGTCCCAGCCGGCCCCACATCTGAGCGTGCGGGCGCGTGGCTCGTCAGGGCCGCCGAGGCACCGACCTCGTAACCATGTACCTGATGCAGATCAGCGAAAATAAGGGCATTTCCAACCGGCTGACCCAAACGGACGCGCTGGATCGTCTGTTTTGGGCCGTTTGCGTGACCGGCCGGACACGCGGACAGCGCCCCGCGTCCGCGTGTCCGTTTGGGTCGCACGCTGCGCCCAACGCAGCGGCCACCCATTTGGCGTATTTCTTTGGGAAATAGGCCATCTGGCCACACATACTTATAAATAGTAAATAGATAAATAATATCTAACAATTATAGAATAATATCAAATAGCATAAAATAATATCAAATAAAATGTTGCATGATGAAGAAATAAAATGTGCCATAGTTCGAACAAATATAAAAATTACAAATTGAGATTGTCAACTCAATTTGGACGCTCTAGGATCTCCTTCTGCCTCTTCTCGAACCAAGCTCTCTTCGCCTCGCTCATGTTGGTCAAGTCGGCATTCATGATCAGGTTGTCCTCGGCTTGGCGTTTGAGCTCAACTTCCTTCGCCTTCAACTCCACCTCTTGGACCCTTGCCAATGTTGTGAGCTCAATTTCTCTCTCTTTAAGCTCAATTTCTCTAGCTTTGGTCTTGGCCTTGACCTCTTCTATCTCAAGCTTCTTCTTTTGGACATCGAAGTAGTTCTTCCTGTCCTCATCTTTCTCCCGGCGCCTTCTCTCATCTCTCTTGTCCGTGGACACCTCTCTATCGGCATGCAGCTCCTTCAAAGTGCCAAACAATAACATGGACGAGGCATCACGCTTCAAGTCGGCTTTGGTTGCCTTGTGGCCGCGAGGATGACTTGCACGAGAAGCGGAGCTACCGCAAGGCTGGCCACCATCAAGGTCAATGACCGTCGGATCTTTGGCGGTCTTGTTGCCAGTCAAGGTCGCCATGTACCCCTCGTACCCCTCCTTGAACTTGGGGGTGCCTTGGAGTATCTTCCAACAATGAGGGAAGGCAAAGGTCTTTTCTCCATTGACCGATTTGTACCAATCCAAAGCTTGCCACACCTAGAGCAAAGCGAGACAAGAACGATAAACATATGTTCAAACGTTGGATGAATATGTTGAGGTTAAGAATCATACCAAGTCCTTGATGCCAATGCCGCTAACGGGTAGCCGCTTCACGTGATCATACGCCGCCTGGAATTTGTTGCATTCCGTTTGAATTGTTCCCCACCTCTTTTGGAGCGATATGTCGCTGCGGTCGCTCTCAAATGGCTCCAGTCCGTATTTGCGATGCTCATGAAAGTATTCATAGATCCGGCGCCAGAATGCGGCCCCCTTCTGCTCGGCACCCGTCAATGCATCTTGCCCGATGGTCAACCATCCTTCGACCAGCACCTTGTCCTCCTTCTCCGTGTAGTTGCTGGTTCTTTTGCTTACGCGGCGACCTCGAGCTTGTGCAGCTGCGGCTTGCGTCAACTCCTGAGCGAACAACGGCTCCTCCTCGATGTTAATGCTGTCGGGACAGGCAGTGCTGGCCTGTTGTGTGTCAACGGGAGGTGGCTGGGGAGCCTGCTCGGTCGAGCGGCAGGGCATGGTGGTCGGCATTGGCTGCGTGTACATCGGAGGGGCCTCGCACGGTGGACAAATCGTCGAGCAGGTTCCGTGCGCCGGCCATCGCTGCTGCTCCCATGTGCTTGGGGCCTTTGGAGTTCGCCGGCGCACGGTTCAGGTCAATGGACGAAGGAGACGGCCCCGTGAACGACTCGCCCACCTCCGGTGACCCATCCCGCGACGGGTACGCGTACCGCGCCGACTGCGTCCCCAATTCGTGCACGCCGGGCGTGTGCCCAAACGGGGCTGTCGGCAGGGATGTTGACCTTGGAGGAAGGGGCCGGGTCACGGACGAGGCCGAGCTCCCCCCGAGGCCGTGCCGGCGCCAGGGAGGATCAAGTGCTGAGCGAGCGCTGCGTGGCCATAAAAGAGCATGGCATGCTCTTGCATGACGTCCGCCTTGGCCTCCGTCTTGAGTTGGAGAAGCTGCTCCGCCGCCCGCTGCCGCTCCTCCGCGGCAGCGATATCCCTCTTCCGTTGGTCGAGCGCCCTGCGGCGGTCGGCCCTCTTCTTGCTATCGATCTTCCTCTGCTCCGTGGTGAGGTCGGCATTCGCCTTCTTCGTCGCCGGCCCGGGCTCCACGACCACTGGCCCGGCCAGTTGAGGAGCCTCCGCCAAGGGAGGACCGGCAACGGCCGCGACCTGTGCCTCGTCTCCGATGGTGGCGGTGGCGGTGGCGGCGGCAGTCGCTTCGTCGGCCATCTCTAGGTTTTGGGAGTGGAGTGGACTGGGTGTGTTTTGGGAGACAGACAGGCGGGCCAGGGGCGGACAAGGGGAGGACGTGAGCGACCAGCATCCGCCGTCCGCGGCCACGCAAACTCGTCCCAGATTTGGGCCGGGTTTGGGCCGTCCCGGACGCCGCGGCCATCCGTTTTAGGGATAGGTCCGCGCGCCGGGCCGCGTTTTTGTTCGGTTCGACCCATCCGGACGCGCGGGCGCGGTTCGGGTCGCGTCATTGCAATGCCCTAAAACGATCTTCGTGCTGCGGCGGCTGCCTGGTCGTTGAAAACCTGCTCTTGGTCAGCCAGCAGACACCCGAGTGGCCAGCCCTTCTCGTGGAGAGGCCCTGGTTTTGCCTGGCGCGCGACGTGGCCTGCAGTCCTGCACGCAGCTAGAGCGGACACAGATTAGCGGGCGGCCGGCAGGCCGTGCTCCACCACACCCCTTGAGTAGATCGATTTGAGGCGAATTTGTGCACTGCTTTGCACCGGATGAGGGAGACGAATCGGGATTTTATTTGGCTATCGGATCTAATCTAATAAAATTTGGGAATTTGAAATTTGGATCTAAACTAAACTATGAACCGATCAGATCTTTGATCATGACCAGGTGCCGCGCCCCCGAGGAGAGAACTCTCCCCGGGAGCGGCGCGATGCGGAAGTGGTAGGAAGACCTGTCGGCGACCATCCCAAGTTGGCCAAGGTTGCCGCCGGAGACATCAAGCTCGGACCGCGAGTCTGGAGACACCGCACACGCCTAGGCACCACCACAGCCGAAACGCCAGCCCTCCACCGCCGACCGCCAAGAGGCGAGGAGAAGAGGGCCTAGGGTTTCCCCCTGCAGCCCACCCCCGCCCATTCCTCCACCACCAGCATGGCTCACCACCACCTCGTCGTCCATCGTGCCGCCGCCGATTCGAGCCCACGCGCCGCCCCCGAGGCCCCTGACGAGAGGGCTGTGTAGAAAGATGTAGAACCCTAATATTTTATTTCTGTTTTATTTATTTTGGTGACCCTCGTGGGGTATATATAGAAGTACATCAGGGAGGAGACTTTGAGTACAAGATGTTATCTTTAGAGTCCTAGTCTATCTCTAACTCGTACACGTATATGTACTCTAACATTCCCCCTGAGTCGTAGCGGGAGTGAAACGGACGATTGCGACTGGATTTGAAGTCCCGCGCTCTCGTCCTCTTCTCCTCCTTATCATCATCGACGTCCCCTCAGTCGTACATGTATATGTACTCTAACAGGCTGCGCCCTGGCCCGAGGAGGAAGTCCCGCGTCCGTCCCCCCCCCCCCCCCCCCCCGCACGAGAGGACGAGGAGTCCCCGCCGCTGCTGGGCAGGCCTTGCCTGGCCGCACCCCCTGGCGGCGGCGAGGGAGGGGAGGGGAGAGGGGGCGGCGGCGCGGTAGGGTTTTTCCCGGCCGCCATGCGGAGGCAACACGGGAGAGTCAATCAGATGAGCATTTTAAAATGCAGTAGGGAGGGGAGATAATCTATCATCCATCAAGAGGCACTTCCGCACTTACCTGGAAAAACTAGTGACCATTTGTCACATTAGACCGAGATTTCCATATCTATTTGGCAGTAGGTAACAATCTTGAACGTCCGTTTATTAGCAATGTGGTAGTTGTATAGCAATTTTTTTAAATGCAGATCCACAAATCTAAGTTACATATTTGTAGACTAACTAAAATTGCACATTTTTGCCGAAGGGGGTGCAACAAGTTTTTAGCACTAGATGGAAATGCCTACTCGTTTGATAGTTATACTTCCTCCAATATATATATATATATATATATATAGGAAGCTCAATTGGGGCACCAAGGAGCATGGGCACCATGCATCGTGGCCATCGGATGCGGTATCTTGAATGTGCAACCTGATCGGGTTTGTTAAATCGGGTTTGACCCATTAGCGTAGGCATATTTGGTAATATTTGCATGGATGTTGCATGAGAATATAAATTATATTTTAAATGACGAAATAATTTGTTTCCTTTTTAGATCTGTCATAGATAATTTCGTTCATAAGTTTCCTTGTATGCACCAGCTAATTTACTAGGCTTTTATTACGCGTGAAAAGGTATGTGCAGTTTTTGTGGGCCAGATTTAGGGTACAGCGCGGGCCACCGTTTGTTGATTTGGAAGATTGCATCTACCTTCATCAGTATTAGGAAAGTACAACCGAGATTCACGAAATTGATGGCCCAGCGTTTGTTGCCAGTATCATTCGACCTAGATTAGTGGGCTTATTACTATAGAATAGGATAGTGCATATTTTTCAGCACATACTCAGCATGTGTGATGGCCCAGCATTTCTATAGTTGGAGTGGATAATTAAGTAGTTGCACAAAATATGTGTGTCACGGTCAATAAAAAGTGTTTCTAAAATGTTTGGTTCTAGTCTATAATATTAATTAAATGTTGTTTACTATCCATCTTTTACTCCTATTTTTTTATGACACGTGAGTATCACAATACTATTAGTGGTGCACATTTTTTAAGTATGCAGGTATCAAGGTACCAAAAATACCGGTATCATATACCCGAGGTACCAAAATACCAGTATCATACCTGAGGTACCAAAATACTCGTATCATATCTGAGGTATCTAGGTATTGAGGTATCGAGGTACTGGTATCATACCTGATGTACCAAAATACTGGTATCATACGTGAGGTATCTGGGTATTGAGGTATCGAGGTACTGGTATCATACCTGGTGTACCAAAATACCGGTATCATACCTGAGGTACCAAAATACTCGTATCATACCTGAGGTATCTAGGTATTGAGGTATCGAGGTACGGGTATCGTACATGATGTACCAAAATATTGGTATCATACCTGAGGTATCTAGGTATTGAGGTATCGAGGTACTGGTATCATACCTGATGTACCAAAATACTGGTATCATACTTGAGGTATCGAGGTATTGATGTATCGAGGTACCGGTATCATACCTGATGTACCGGTTTTGACGTACCACAATACCGGTATTGACGTACGAAGGTATTGTCCATGGACTACGATAGTTAATGAGGATAACTTGGGGTAGCACAGTATGTTGGACACACGTATATCTTTTTATATCGAGTTACCGGTATCGACGTACCACTCTGTTGTTATCGAGGTACCGATGTACCAATGTGTCGTATTGTCTGGCACCGAGGTACCAATGTATCATATTGTCTGAGTAATACGATAGTTCGCGAGGATAGTTTGGGGTAGCACGGTATGTTGGAAATACCAATACCTACTTTTTGAGCATCAGGAATAAATCAGGTTCTATCATTCCTGAGATACTTGCTTCGAGATAAAAGTCCTTTTATAACGAGGTATTGTACGGGGAGTATGAGTGTACCGTTAGGTATCGAGGTATGAAAGGTATTGAGGTATGTATTTGTACGAGAGTGTCGAGATATATTCCAAGGATCATGAGAGTATTTATAGGTATCGAGGTACCAAGGTATTCACCAAAGAGTATGATAGCTCATGAGGATACCGCGGTTATGAGCGTATGTTGGAAATATCGGTACCTACATTTTAAGAATCGTGAGTACTTAGCTCGGGTGGTATCATGGCTATGTTTCGGTTTAAACCTCGCGAGTAGACCGATTTTCATCGCATACCTAGTCTGTGTGATCTACATGGTGAGGTATGTTTACAATTTTGAGGTATGTTCATCGCATACCTAGGTTGTGTGATTTTCTTGTGCTTTTCAATGGGTATGTGGGTATGTGATACCTGGTATGCCCGTCGCACCTCCCTCAGGACCCCATCCCCTCCCTCCCTACACTCCCCCGTCGCTTCTGGGCAAAGCCCGCATGGCATGGCAGCGGGCATAGGGGGGCGGCTTCCGCACGGGGCGGCGTGGAGGCGGCTTGCTGACCTCCCCATCGTTGCAGCGGTGCGCGGCGCCGGTGGTCGGAAGGCGAGGCGGTGGCGGCGTGTCCTGATCTAGGCCCTTGGGACGTAGAGGCGGCCGCGTCGGCTGCGCCCGCACGGGGCAGCATGGAGGCGGCTTCCTGACCTCCCCATCGTTGCAATGGTGCGCAGCGCCGGTGGTCGGAAGGAGATGCGGTGGCGGTGTGTCCTGATCTAGGCCCTTGGGACCTAGAGGCGGCCTTGTCTGCTGCGCCTCCTGCGTGCGACGGGCTGCTTCACCCTCATCACATGGAATCTTGGGCGACGGCAATCTTGTCCCCATCTAGAGGTGGACAACCTCGTTGGGATCTAGGGTGGTGGATCTTGGGATCCCACACTGATCTCTGGCGGTGAAGATCCAGTTGATGACGAGCTTGGGGTGACGTGGCAGCCGGTGAAAACCGTGTGTCAACCTCGATAATGGCGGACAACGGCGGCGTCGTTACCTTTTCCAAGGCATCGTCTTTTCTATTATCATCAGTCCACTCAGGCTACTCCGGGGGTAACCTTGGATCTGGGTCTCCCGCTGGGATGATGGCGGCGCTCAGCACCGTTACCTCTGTTGAGGGCATCGTTTTTGGAGCAGTGGTCGACTGGTATGGTGTGGTGGTGGACCGGTGGAGTGGCGTGTTTCTACTGCGTCGACGACGATGGGTCTTAGTTGCGTGGTGCAGTTGGGTACTGACGGCGGATGCAGATGATGTACATGTGCAGGGAGGGGCGATGTCTGGCATCATGGTGACGTCGGGGCAGTATTGGTAAATATTATGAGGAAAAATCAACCGAAGTAGCTTGGGTATCTATACCCATGGTATGTAAAATTACATACCCCGAAATTACTAGCTCATGGATACCTGCAAATTAGGTTAAAATACACAAAACTCATGGATAATTCTCTTGCTCGCGCATGGTATTGCGGCCACCACTTCATCACTCGCCGACAATTACTGTTTTTCTATGAATGTGAAGGTAGCATTTATGCGATGAGGTATATCAAGGTAGGGTATTATGTCATCGGTTTACATCGGCGGCTATCTCATACCTTGAATATGTGAACTATGAGTAAATACAGTGGGTGCCCATCTACCAACAGCTTGTAAGTCGTAAGTACGTATTCACGTGATACCTTAGTTGTTTATGTGTATGCGCCGACCAATTATTATGTGGGTATGATACCTAATTGTCGTCTGCGTACATACCTAAACATTATCTGGGTATGCACCCACAAAATATATGAATATGATGTACTTAGAGAACGGTTAGTACCACCAGTGGTTAGTTACTATTTTCTTGCATCTATGTGTGGCGTATTACGCGTCCGTTTTGTCTTAGGTATCCAACACTAGGGTAAAAGCAATGCAGGTATATACCATACTCGTCAGTACTATTTCGATAGAAGTGAGTGTTCAACAAATCTGAAAATAAACTTGATCATTGAATTATTGCTCCAGGATTGTTCATGATCGATTATGACACTACTCATTCAGAACTAGACCTATTAGACTATATAGAATTACAGAATATATAACCTATCTGGCTATACGTGCCACTGTTTCAGGCTATTCATATCCCTAAGAAATCTGAGAAGCGTCACCGACTGAATCTAAAACACCATCCGGGCCGAGACGACACCTGAAGCCAGTCCAATCATCTGCGAACAATAACACCATCTTCCACATCTACGTGGCAAATAAATCCTCCGTATGTCCCAGGTGCCTTTCAAATTCCTCTCAAAAAAAAAGGTGCCTTTCAAATTCCAAGGTGTGTAGATCTATCACAAAAAAAACCACAAAAAACAACTTGAGATGAATAAGAATAATGGACACATACCAAGCTGATGAAAGAGAAGCTTGAAACACTAAATCAAAATATGGGTAAAGAATTACTATGTGTGTTGAGATTTCACGATCTTATGCATGAGTGAAAAAAAGAGATATACCTTTATTGTAACCAATTAAGTCAATCTGAATTTACAAAAAAAAAGGTGTCTAAAGATCTGCACGTGAGAAAAGGTTGGTGGATTACAACACATGCAAGCTTCAAATGAAAAAAAGTGTTGAGATCAATCATCCATATCTTTTTTGGCTGGAGAGAAAGATGCATCGAAACAATCAATCAAAATTCTGAAAAGAACTTCTAGGACGTTCGGATTCATACCCAACTATGTCAAACTGGCGAGGTTAAGCTTCTCGTCTACAGGCTCCATTGGCCGGCCTCCCGTCCGGCCGGCCGGGTGCGATCGTATGCAAGGACGGCGACACGGCCTATTTTTTCACAGGAATTTGTATGCGTTATGCACGCATGAAGAAGTGGAGCTATGGGAGAGCGAATAAGAGGCCGGACTGCTAGGTTAACAAGGAAACTCAAAATTTGATACGTGTTGCTATCTATGGAACGTTTATTTTTAGCAACAGTGTGTCCAAAATAATTAGGAAACAGATCAAATGTTGTCTGGTCTTTCCTCAAATCAAATATCCTAACGGGTTTGACCCGAATTCTATGAGAAACACCCGACTTCTTTTGTGCGATTTTTGAAGCAATTGGACGGTGATTGGTCTGGGTGCCCAGGCACCAAGGTGCCCCTGTTAATTTACCTATATATATATATATATATATATATATATATATATATATATATATATATATATATATATATATATATATATATATATATATATATATATATATATATATATATATATATATATATATATATATATATATATATATATATATATATATATATATATATATATATATATATATATATATATATATATGGATAAATACTTCCTACCCCTGGGTGTAGTTACACCCATATCTATATACCTCCGTACGGAAGTATATATGATACTTTATCGTTTTGAGTATGTTCCTATACTATATCTAAGATACTCCAAATGAAGTTCGGTGAAAAAAATGCAAGTGAACCCATAGTTTGCACTATATATCCGAAATACATGCATATGTATACGTAAAAAATGAGTCTACGTAAAATAATGTACATACTGCCTACAAAGTAGTATATATACTTCCAAATAGTTTTATATACTTCATACTACATATACATACTATCCGGTATGATAGATACTCTCTAGATTATGAGAAACACGCGTGGGTGTAACTACACCCGGGTGTAGTATGAATATGTCCTATATATATATATATATATATATAGGTAAAATAATAGGTGCTCCAAGGAGTCTGGGCTCCTGGATCAACAACCGTTGGATCGCTTTACAAATCTCACAAGAGATGGCAAGAGCTTTGGTATAAAATTCGGGTGCAACCCGTTATGGTGTTTCATTTCAGGCAACAATAGACCACGTTGATCTATTTCCTTGTTATTTTGATAGAAATGTTTCCATACATAACACTACGTATGAAATTTTAAATAGTTTCCTAAATAAAGGAGTGTATGCCTTCCTCTTATATCTGCTCTACCTTTTCATGCATGCTGAAATAAGGGTCTGGATCAAAAAGTAGACTGACTGTGTAGACACCACGTCCGGCCGGCCGACGGACTTGCCGCCACTAGACGAGCATCTGAATCTGCACTCGGATGGTCAAAAAGTGAATCATTCTTCTAGTTATATCGCATCAGGTATGTATGATTTATTTTGACAATTTTTTTTCAGAAAACCGAAACTTGCAATTTTTGTCGTGATCTGCCAGCCTTTTCCCATCTCAGATCTTTGACGTATGCTTTTTATTGAATCGTTTTGGCTGGTTCCTACGGCGATTTTTACCATCCCACATTGCATCAAGATGCACATGTTCTTCTCTTCATCAATTTAGGCATGTCCACGTATTTACTTTTATCTCTTATCAAATTGATTTTTCGCGTGGTTTTTTTGTGAGTGATCTACACAGCAAACGAATTTTTGTTGGGTTCTTTTTGGAGAGGAGCTGATCACCAAAAGCATGGGGTTTTGGAAATCTCAGCTGGTTTGGGACAGCACTGGCCTAGTTTGCTTCATCCGGCGATGGCCCATGGACTCTCTTCAGTTTTGGCCTTGCACACGCGCTGCTACAGTGGTACGGGAGGGCCAGCTGGTCATACCTATCACGCATGTATACATGAGTGGATGATAGAGATATACAAACTCAAGGCCACCCGCGGGCGTTGCTGAAAGATATAACTACTTTTTGTGATTGGAGACCCGCATGACTTGTGTTGCAATTGATCAGATTTGTATTTTTTTCTCGAAGGGTGTTCGAACTTGTAATTGATTCTGTGAATTAGTATTACATATACACGTATTTGTTTTAGATACCCACACATGCAATTTAGATACCCACACTAGAATAATGAGAACGCGGTTTTTTCACCGGGTATTATATACCTGCATACTCGTTTTACTTTTATGAGAGTGTTGCTACCTAAGACAAGATGAATGTGTGATAAGCCAACAAACAGTACATGCGACAGAAGGAAATATTAATGATTCATGTTACTAACGGTTGTCTGAGTATGGTATAACTACAGGCTCGTTTATTTTTTCACCGGGTACTAGATATCTGCATACTCGTAACTTGTTTTGCTTTTACACGATTGTTTGATACCCTAACACTATAAATGCTTAATACACCATCCATTAATGCAGCAAAAATAATAACTAACAACTCGTGGTACCTCAGAGTATTGCATACCCGCGCACTTGTTTTTCTATTTCACCAGGTATTAGATATCTGCATACTTATTTTTCTTTTTCACCGGGTATTCGATACCCACACAATGGCTTTGCTTTTTTTACGAAGTGTTGGATACCCTAAGACAAGATGAATGCCTATTGTGCCACCCATACATGATAATGACTAGCGACTTGTGGTATTAAAGGTAGTCTAAGTATGACATACCTGCATACCTGTTTTTTCACCGGGTACTAGGTACCTGCATACTCGTTTATTTTTTTCACCGGGTACTAGATACCTGCATACTCGTAACTTGTTTTGCTTTTACGCGATTGTTTGATACCCTAACACCATAAATGCTTAATACACCATCCATTAATGCAGCGAAAATAATAACTAACAACTCGTGTACCTCAGAGTATTGCATACCCGCGCACTTGTTTTTCTATTTCACCAGGTATTAGATATCTGCATACTTGTTTTTCTTTTTCACCGGGTATTCGATACCAACACAATGGTTTTGCTTTTTTACGAAGTGTTGGATACCCTAAGGCAAGATGAATGTCTATTGTGCCACCCATACATGATAATGACTAGCGAATTGTGGTATTAAAGGTAGTCTAAGTATGACATACCTGCATACCTGTTTTTTTACCGGGTATTAGATACCCACACAATATTTTAGCATTTAACCAACTGTCGGATACCTAAGACAAGCCAAATGAGTAATATGTCACCTTACATGCAACACAAATAATTAATGACTCGTGGTGCTCATGGTTGTCTTTACATATCATATTGACATATTTTATGCATAAATACCCACACACCGTTTAGGTATATACTGAAACAACAACCTATTACATTTTTGTATTTTATGGTTAAATGCCAAGTCATGTTTATGACCACCCCCCCCCCCCCCCCCCCCGGTTATCCGTAGGTATCAGGTGAGCACCAAGCTGATACACGTCGAAACCCATCGGTGCAACACTATGATCATTTAAAACTATAAATAATAAGGATGGGTTGTTTCTTTTTCTAGCATGGCTTATTTAATCCAACATCCGAATTTCCTATATATTCCTATATATACTTGTCACATAGATGGACAAAAGGTATGATATCCAAGGTATGTAATACTCATTCAAGATTAAAAATGTATGATAGCCTGGGGTGCAAAGGTGCCCGATGAACCGCACACCCTGTCTCAGATCCCGATCCCCCTCCCCTCGGCCACCTCCTCCCACTTCAGATACGCGAGCAAGCCATCGGCGGTGGTAGTTGACACCAAGCAAGCGTGTACCATTTCCCACATTGCCTCCAGCAACCTGACAACAACTCCCCAAGCAAGCACCTCCTTCGCCTAGCGATGCGTGTGAAGGCAAGCTGACAGTTGGTAGCCGGCGCGATGGAGCTCGTGGCTTTCATTGTCACCGCCTCGGGAAACACTGGCCTAAATAACCACGATGTGTCGCCCTCGTACTATAATGACGCAATTCAAGTTCATCACGCCTAGTTTTACCTTGGTATTGCATACCCGCAGACTTGGCGCAAGGTCTAAACCTACAGCCGCTGATCATTTAAAAGTTAGAAAAAACGAGGTAGAGTCTTTTGAAATTTGGGTCTGCATATCACTAACTAATATTACATACCTAAGATGATAAATTATTGTCAGTATATTTCAATAAATTAAAATTTAAACTATCCTTGTATTTGTGGGTATGTCATACCCGCATATTATATCCAAATGTTTGTTTTATGAAATTCGTGAGTATGTACCACGTAATCTTAATGAAACATTCATAGAAACATATTCAACCTGGATATAAATAATCAATACCCACATTATACATATCCAAGTTAGATATACTCAAGTTATTTATAGCCAAGGTATATATACATACCCAAGTTTTATATGCACAATACTTTTACATACCTAAGGTATACAAAGAATTTCCAAGGTATGTCATGTAACAAAGGATTTGCAGGTATGCTACTCCTAAGAGTTATCACGTACGCAGAACATGTATCTATATATCTAAAAAAATCTGGTATGTATACACCTTGGATATGTTTGGAAATGTATACATATACCTAGGATATTTATGGTAGACCTAAGAATTTTTTGATCGTGAAATTAAATTTCTAGGTATGTACATACCCAAGAAATTTCTAGGTATGTCATATAAAAAATAAATTACATGTATGAAACTCCAAAGAAATATTGCATACCCACGTGGAACCATCCTATTTATCATTTAGAAATAATTGTTACATTTTAGGAAAAGGCATCTCGGCTCACTACATACCTCAATTGCAAGTATTCCACAAGGCAACAATTATGGGGCCTTAAATTTCTAGCATGTACATCCTGCATGCATGGCGATGGAAAAATCTTCCATAGATAAAACGGCTGGCAGTTTCCATATATACATTAATTAGCAGTCCACACATTGTTTCCTAATCAATAGATTCTAAACGGGTAGACCCATTAGCTTTTAGTACCAATAGAGCAACACGTATCTAAATGCAATCTGGTGGTGGAGAGGTATGGAGCATGGGCACCATGGTGCCCCATTTGATCTTCCTATATATATATATATATATATATATATATATATATATACCAGCACTATTCTGCAACCGGTTGCAGAATAATATTCTGAGCACCGACTTGTACTTCCCTGGACACAAGGTTGTACTTTCCGGATAACAGGGTTCAACTTTCTGCCGAACTTACCTGAACTTCCCATTTTCTTCAGAGCTACTGATTCTACTTCGTGTTTCCCAAGCATTTGTCGTAACTATGCAAATGATATACCGCTGGATAGATAATGAAAAACCGCAACTTTTTCATGTTCACACTTTTCACAGATTTTGCACGGTTTAAATTTAATTTTGAAAATACGAAAACGCTTCTATATGGCCAGAAAACGAACTTTTAGTTCAATTTTTGAATCGCTTATCTAAACTGTGCAAATGATATACTGTTGGAAAGATAATGAAATTGCGCAAATTTTTCATGTTTTAAGTTTTTTCAAAATCCTCACAGTTTTTGAACAATTTTGAAAATACCGAAATTCGGACGTACTCAAAAACGAGCGGACAGTAATTTGGATGAATTTTTTCAACCGTTTGTCGGAATGATGCAAATAATATGGCGTTGGAAAGCTATGGACTAGGCGCAACTTTCTTATTTGAATTATTTTCTCTAATTCCTTACAGTTTAAGAGAATAACTCGAATTACTGTCCGCCCGTTTTATGTGACGGGCACCGAATGATTTCCCCGTGATTTCCATTCGGAGTATTTAAACAATGGAAATGATATACGGTTGGAAAGCTTTCAAAATGGCGCATCTTTTTTGTATTTACCGTTTTTGCCAAATCCGGACGGTTTAAAACTAATTTTAGAAGTTTTGAAATCATGTTTCCGGTATATTTTGCGGGATAACGGTTTGAATTTGATGGCTTAGATCCATTTATTTGTTTTAAAATGTTGTAGGTAATGAAATTAGACATATACTATCATATAATGCTTTTGGTGACAATGATTGAAGTGGTTGGTGATCAAATCGATGAGATTTGGACAATAGATTTCCGCCCCGTAAAAACAGAGCAGTGAACTTCCCTAGACATGAACTTGTACTTATCGGGAAATGCGGTTGTACTTCTTGGTGCGGTTCCATGCACTTTCTCGAAACTAACATATGCACTTCATCTGAAAAACAACCTAGACTTCCCGGGAAGATACCCTTGTACTTCGCAAAATCTTTTCTTTTGCTTCCCGTGAGATAAAAACGTCCGATTATTATTATTATTATTATTATTATTATTATTATTATTAATACACTACAAGGACGATTGTACTTCCCAAAATAAATAAGTTGTACTTCTCAATGTTGAGTTTTATATTCTCCCAACCAGAATAGTATGTATTTTCAATTGTACTTATGTGATGACTTGTATTGAACTGTCCAAGCATCAATACTTGTACTTCCCACCGTTGTGTATTTAAACTTCCTTTTCTATAAGTTTTAGAGAGTGTGTATTCTGTGGCTTATTGTATGATACGCACATCATCTGAAAAACAACCTGGACTTCTCGGGACGGTAGCCTCGTACTTCTCAAAATCTTTTCTTGTACTTCCCATGAGATAAAAAAAAGCCAAATAATTTTTTTAATACACTACAAGGAAGACTGTACTTCCCAAAATAAATTAGTTGTACTTCCCAATGTTGAATTTTATAACCCCCCCAACCAGAATAGTATGTATTTTCAATTGTACTTATGTGACGACTTGTACTGAACAGTCCAGACGTTAATACCTGTACTTCCTGCCGTTGTGCATTTAAGCTTCCTTTTTTTCTAAGTTTTAAGAGGGTGTGTATTCCGTGGCTTATTGTATGATATGCACCTCATATGAAAAACAACCTGGACTTCCCGGGACGATAGCCTCATACTTCTCAAAATGTTTTATTGTATTTCCCGCGAGATAAAAAAAGCCGGATGATTTTTTTAATACTCTACAAGGAAGACTGTACTTCCCAAAATAAATCAGATGTACTTCCCAATGTTGACTTTTATACTCCCCCAACCAGAATAGTACGTATTACATGGGTAGGTTCTTATGTTATTACATGTAGTTTTGAACATATTTTTTATTCCAGTTTCTAGTATTCTAGCTAATCAGCGAGTTGACATGTACTTATTGAACGACACTTCTTGTGCTTCCTTATTTTGAGGACCTGTACTTCCTAAAAAACAAAAAAGGAAAATTGTGTGTAGTGACATGAATACTTTGCGATTCTGTTTGAAACAAAAAAGGAACCGACGCCATCCCATGATAGACCAGGGCGTCGATCCTATCATCTACAAACAGAATCCTACGCTGAGTCGCAGCTCAGTTTATTTGTCTGACAACTGAAACTGAAACCTACTGTCGACAATGACAGTGGACAAACTTGCTAAAAGCCCTCACAAGCAGATGCAAAAGAATACATCACAGCGACACACCAGCTCACAAGCAGATGCAAAAGAATGCAGAGTGCCGGCTGTTACATATGGCTCCTGTGCCTCGATCACCCAGCCGACCGGCGAGCGCATGTACCAACAACATCGATTTTCTGATGAAAAGTTAACCATCGGAGAAATCAACCAAGTTACACAACGATTCAGAACACCAAGTGAGAACTTCACAAACTAAGTGCTCAACATGGATGACCTACGCACGCACAGAATGAAGTTTGTGCAGCGATCAACTAGAAGAGGACTGGATGGCGATGTGTTGCACTTCCAAGGTCGTAAACTTGCACTTCTTACTACTCTACAGTTGGACTTATCCGCTGGCATCCAGATAGAGATACAGAGAGAATATGCAAGAGAGAATTAGAAACGCACACATACATCGATCCTTTATCTAGAACGCGCAAGCTGCAGTAGAGAATAAAGAGAGCAGAACTGCTGCTGCACGGGCAAGAGGGAGAGAGAGAATCAACCACGCTAGAAGATGACACTGCGTTCTCTCTATTTTTCGCCACTGCACTTCTCACCTGAAGCAGCATGTACTGCCGACAACCAGCACGACAGTATAGTGCCTTCTCCCACTAAGCACGGACAAAAGCTGTGGCGAATCGCACTCCAATTATCAGACCAGCAAAGATAATCAAATGTAGCGCTCATAAAACAATCAGTTCTTGACACTCCAAACACTAATACGTATTACAGAAAGTACAAGCTGATGCATACCGGAAGTGCAGGTTGATACCTAACAAAAGTTCATGTAAAAGATCAAACAAGAAACAAGAAACGAACACTGCAACCTGAAAGAAACAAGCGTCGCAGAACACACGAAGTCTGTCCGCGCGCGTGGGCTAGGGCTTGCCGCCGGCGGGAGATGCGGGGCTGGCCGCTTGAGGGGGATTTGGCGGCGGCGCACTGGCCCTCCAGGCGGCGGCGCGTGGGGCCTCTAGCCTGGCGGAGCGGTGGCTCACCAAGCGGCGGCGCGGGGGCCGTCCAGGCGGTGGTGGGGGTAGCCAGCGGCCATGGAGGTGGGGATGGTGCCGACGGCGCGAGGTCCATCCAGGGCAGCTGTGGAGGTGGCCGGCGGCGGTTGCCGGGATCGGGGGAGGAGGAGGCGGCGCTTGCTGGGATCGGGTGAGGCGGCGGTGGCGGTGCTTGCTGGGGCTGGGGCCGCGGCAGGCGGCGGTTGCCGGGGTCGGGGGAGGAGGAGGCGGTGCTTGCTGGGATCTGAGGCGGCGGCGGCGGTGCTTGCTTGGGCTGGGGCCGCGGCAGGCGGCGGTTGCCGTGGTTAGGGGAGGAGGCGGCGTTGCTTGCTGGGGTCGTGGGAGGCGGCGGCGGTACTTGCTGGGGCCGGGGCGCGGCAGGCCGCGGCGGCGGTTACCGGGGAGAGGGCAGGCGGGGCGGTGGTTGCCGAAGTGGGGAAGCTGGTGGCGATGGGATCGAGCGGGTCGGGGGAAGTGGGTGGTTTCTTCTTTTTTTTTTAACGGGACGGGATTGTTCGATCGGTGTGGTCCCTGTAAGGGCCGGTGATGCTCAGAATATTATTCTGAGCACCGGTTTCAGAATAGTGCGACCATATATATATATATATATATATATATATATATATATATATATATATATATATATATATATATATATACCAGCACTATTCTGCAACCGGTTGCAGAATAATATTCTCGAGCACCGACTTGTACTTTCCCGGACACAAGGTTGTACTTCCCGAATAACGGGGTTCAACTTTCCGTCGAACTTACTCGAACTTCCCGTTTTCTTCACAGGTACTGATTATACCTTGAATTTCTCAACCATTTGTCGGAACTATGCAAATGATATACCGTTGGATAGATAATGAAAAACCGCAACTTTTTCATGTTCACACTTTTCACAGATTTTGCACGGTTTAAATTTAATTTTGAAAATACGAAAACACTTCTATATGGCCAGAAAACGAACTTTTAGTTCGATTTTCGAATCGCTTATCGAAACTGTGCAAATGATATACCGTTGGAAAGATAATGAAATTGCGCAACTTTTTCATGTTTTAAGTTTTTTCAAAATCCTCACAGTTTTTGAACAATTTTGAAAATACCGAAATTCGGACGTACTCAAAAAAAAGCGGACAGTAATTGGGATGAATTGTTTCAACCGTTTGTCGGAATTATGCAAATGATATGGCGTTGGAAAGCTATGGACTAGGCGCAACTTTCTAATTCTTTACAGTTTAAGAGAATAATTCGAATTACTGTCCGCCCGTTTTATGTGACGGGCACCGAATGATTTCCCCGCGATTTCCATTCGGAATATTTAAACAATGGAAATGATATACGGTTGGAGAGCTGTCAAAATGGCGCATATTTTTTGTATTTACCATTTTTGCCAAATCCGAACGGTTTAAAACTAATTTTAGAAGTTTTAAAATCATGTTTCCGGTATATTTTGTGGGATAACGGTTTGAATTTGATGGCTTAGATCCATTTATTTGTTGTAAATGTTGTAGGTAATGAAATTAGACATATATTGTACCATATAAAGGTTTTGGTGACAACATGTGAGGTGTTCGTTGGTCAAATCGATGAGATTTACACAATAGATTTCCGCCCCATAAAAACAGAGCATTGAACTTCCCTCGACACGAACTTGCACTTCTAGGGAAATGTGGTTGTACTTCTCGGCGCTGTTTCACGAAAGTGTTCAGTAAAATGACTATAAGTTTCTCATACGGTGTCCGTTTGAGGTCCATGGCCACACAAAATGCTCAGCACAACCACGCACATCTGAACTTCCCGCGACATGTCCTTGTACTTCCTGGCCTTCGTGGTTGTACTTCCTGGAAATTTTTGATACTAGTGTGTTTTATAAAAACTAGCATGTGTGCTTCGAGATGATAATTTTAGATTGTCCCTATATTCTATTTAAGAGATTCTGTACTTCCTGGATCATAATATTTGAACTTCCCAATGTTGCTATGTGAACATATGTGGGGGTATTTTCTTGATGTAATTACCGCTTGTACTTCCTGTTGTCTCCGCATGTACTTCTCGGAATCACTGCCCGTACTTCCTTGAAGATGATGGAATTATTTTGTTTTTTCTCAATGTTGTACTTCCCAAAATAAATAAGTTGTACTTCCCAATGTTGAACTTTATACTCTCCCAACCAGAATAGTATGTATTTTCAATTGTACTTATGTGATGACTTGTACTGAACTGGCCAAGCATGAATACTTGTACTTCCCACCGTTGTGCATTTAAACTTCCTTTTCTTCTAAGTTTTAAGAGAGTGTATATTCCGTGGCTTATTGTATGATACGCACCTCATCTAAAAAAACAAGCTGGACTTCTCGGGACGATAGCCTCGTACTTCTCAAAATCTTTTCTTGTACTTCCCATGAGATAAAAAAAGGCGGGTGATTTTTTTAATACACTACAAGGAAGACTGTACTTCCCAAAATAAATCAGCTGTACTTTCCAATGTTGACTTTTATACTCCCCCAACCAGAATAGTACGTATTTTCCATTGTACTTATGTGACGACTTGTACTGAACTGTCCAAATGTGAATACTTGTACTTCCCACCGTTATGCATTTAAGCTTCCTTTTTTCTAAGTTTTAAGAGAGTGTGTATTCCGTGATATGCACCTCATCTAAAAAACAACATGGACTTCCGGGATGATAGCCTCATACTTCTCAAAATCTTTTCTTGTATTTCCCGCGAGATAAAAAAGCCATTATTATTATTTTTAATACACTACAAGGAAGACTATACTTCCCAAAATAAATCAAATGTACTTCCCAATGTTGACTTTTATACTCCCCCAACCAGAATAGTACGTATTACATGGGTAGGTTCTGATGTGATGTAGCTTTGAACATATTTTTGTATACCATTTTCTAGTTTTCTAGCTGATCAGCGAGGTGACATGTACTTATTGAAGGACATTCTTGTGCTTCCTTATTTTGAGGACTTGTACTTCCTATAAACAGAAAAGGAAAACTGTGTGTAGTGACGTGAATACTTTGTGTGTTCTCCTGTAAAAAGGCTAGCACCTGAACTTTCCACGTGCACCAACTTGCACTTTCTATAGGTGAATACTTTACTTTCTCACCCATGTGCCTCTGAACATCTAGTGCTTAATGAGCAAATTTCTTGATTGTAAATTTTTTTGCCCTTACTGATTACGTTAAACTGAACTGCTTGTAGACAGACAAATGCGATGTTCCGCGGGGCTCTGTTCGTGAGAGAAAATGAGATGAGAGGAACGGAGGGGGAGGGCCGCTGGGAGCACAGGGTCCACGGCACCGAGAAGGACGCTCGCACCGTTCGAAGCCCAGGCGGCGTTGGGGCTTCCTACGGCGAGGAAATGGTGATAGGGGACCGCGGCAGGGCCGAGCAGCGCGTGCCTCGTCGATTGGGAGCAGGGGCAGCTCTTGCAGGCGGTGGAGGAGACCAGGGGAGGTCGCGGCCCTCCCGGCGATGGAGGGGACCTGGGGGAGGTCGCGTCCCTGCGTGGAGGAGACCTGAGAGGCCGCTTCCTGTTCGGCAGCGTGGGGTACCAGGGAGCTGTCGCGGGATTGGGTCGCCGGTGGTCGGAGCACACGACAGAGGGAAGCAGGAGGGTCTCCAGCTGCGGGGAAGAAGGGAGGTCGGCGGCCATGAGGAAGAAGGGCGGGCGGCACGCTCGGCCCTTGAGCCGGCGGCACGCGAGACCTGCAGGCAGCGGCCCTCGTGGCGGCGGCGCGGCAGCCATCTAGGCGGCGGCGCGGGGACCATCCAGGCGACGGGATTATTTTATTTTTGAAGTTCCTCAGGGATGACGAGATTATTTTATTTTTTCTACATTTAGATATTGTCAGTTTTCTCGTACTACCTATATTAAATGGGTGCGCTACTCGTTTGTACTGCCGATACAACAGCCCCATGTACTTATTGACCTTCGTGATTGTACTTCCCAGCATGTTTGGAAGCTAGTGTTTTTTTTTTCACCTCAGATGTTTGTTAGATAATCTAAGATATCATTACAGAACTGAATTGTACCATATATCAACTAAACTAAACTGCCTGTGCTCAATATGTGTATTGATCGTGTATGTAGACATCTCTCCTATGCCTATAATATCTATGAACAAGTAGTCTCACGGGGCAGTAGCAACATACAATTAGTCTTGCAACTTCCAATTTCTACTCACTCATCTTCGACGACTCTAGCTTTGTTGCGCAAGGGGACATCCTAAACACATACAAACCAAAAAAGGCATCACGGAAGTACAAACGGCCGTGGTGAAATAAGTAGGCGCCCCGCGTCGAAGAAGTTCAGCCGTGGCGGAGCAGCAGGCCTGCCGCGGAGATGCAGCGGCCGTGCACCTGCGGGAAGGAGGCTCAAGGGACCTGCAACGTCCACGGGAGGCGCAGGGGACTCGCAATGTCGACGGGATACGCATGGGCGACAAGCACCAGCGGTAAGGCTCTGCGTGGAGGGGCATTTCGAGGACGACGGCGAGCTTTTCGAGGAGGCCCTCATCGTGGCGCTGTGACGACAGAGAGGATGCGGCGGCGACGGGATGAATCGCATGTGGCCGGTGGCGGTGCAATCTGGAGTAGCCGATGGGGGAAATTGGGGGTTCCCGGTCGCGCGGCCACCGGAGGAGGGTGGGCGGGCCCCAATCTGATTACCGGAGGAGGGTTCAGGTGCTGCTCCGGCCGCCGGGGGGAAGGGGTCGGGGGCGGCGCCGGTCTCCGGTCGCCGGCACTGCAGGGGCGGCAGCAACGATTCTACTCAGGGGCGGCGGCGGGTGCACTCCAGGAAGCTGCGGCGGGTCGAATTTGGAGAGGCGGCGGCGGGTGGAATCCAGGGAGGCGGCGGCGGATGAGCACCGGGGCAACAGCGAGGAGCGGTCCTCGTCGGGTAGGGAGGAAGGGGACGCGATGCGTGCGAGGGAGTGGAAAACGTGGCTGGTGGGGCGGTCCACGGCCGAACAGTTTCGCTGGGCCTTTCTGCGGGTCACGTCTTATATATGGGCCGGTGGTGCTCAGAATAATATTCTGAGCACCGGTTGCATAATAGTGCAACCCTATATATATATATATATATATATATATATATATATATATATATATATATATATATAGCTCAATTGGGGCACCATGGTGCCCGGGCACCATACATCATGACCGTACAATTACATCGTGGGTGCCAGATTACATCATAGGTGTATAAGGGAGAGAAAATCACTTTCCAACTATCAACAGGAGAGAGAATGCACTTTCCAATTATTAGAAACAGAGACAAATCACTTCCCAGTTTGCTGTGCAGGTTTCCTTATATGAACCATGGTGCCCAGGCACCATGGTGCACCAGTTAGTTTACCTATATATATATATATATATATATATATATATATATATAGAGCCCAACTATTCTCGAACCCCCCTTAAGAGGGGTTCTAGAATAACTATTCTCGAACCCCCTAGGCCGAGCCGAACCACCGACAACCTCCCGAACCAACCCGGGATGAGAGAACCCACCGACACCACAATGCACTTCTCCTCCTTGTGAGGTTTTATCACTTAGCACCACTAGTTGAGGAAACTTTATCGCAAAACCACAACTCTAGAATTTTTTTTCACAGAACACCAACATTTGGGGTAATTGTATCACAAAACACATAAATCTCTACTGATCCGGTTTGACAAGTAATTAGTTAGGAGTGACACCCAATTATCTGTATTCTCTCTCTTGAGCATGTTTGTGTGACAATATGACAATATTTGTTACACAATAATATTTTCTACGCACATGTTGTTGTCCGAGCCCCTCCTCCTCTTCCCCTCCTCCACTGCTGGGGTTCGCCGGACCAGCACCGCCGTCGGAGCCAGATCGGGGACTGCAGCTCCAGATCTCGGACATGGGTGTGCCACCCGTCGGCCAAACGAGCAGCACTGGAGAGATCCCCGCCGTCGTCATCCTTGGGAACCGCGCAAGCTTTCCCGGCGGCTCTCTCTGGCAGCGGCGAGGTGAGGGGAAGAGGAGGAGGGGGCTCGGACAACAGCAGGTGTGTAGCAAATATTATTGTGTACCAAATATTATCATATTGTCACACAAACATGCTCAGGAGAGAGAGCGAGTACAGATAATTGGGTGCCACTCTAGATAACTACTATCAATTAATTACTTGTCAAGCCGAATCAGTAGAGATTTATGTGTTTTGTGATACAATTACCCCAAATATTGGTGTTCTGTGAAAAAAGTTTCTAGAGTTGTGGTTTTGCGATAAAATTTCCTCAACTAGTGGTGCTAAGTGATAAAACCTCCCTCCTTGTGAAATTCCCCAGCTTCTTCCCGACGGCCGTCCCCAACACCCGCCCACCTTCTTCCCGGCGGCCGTCCCCAACTCCCGCCCCACCTTCTTCCCGGCGGCCGGCTCCAACTCCCGCCACACCTTCTTCCCCGCGGACGGCCCCAACTCCTGCCCCGCCTTTTTCCTGGCGGCCGGCACCGAATCCCTGCATCTCCTTCATCACTGGTGGCAACACCACATCGGCGCACCACCTTCCTCCCCGGCGGCAGCCCTCATCTCAGAACCCATCTCCTTCCCAGACCGTAGCACCTCGGCACCACCGTGACGCCTGCGCATCTTGCTGTTGTACTGAAGCCACCCCCCCAAAAAACAAGGCACCCACCCGTACCACCCCATCTTCCACCAACCCCATGCCCGAATCCCCCGTATCGCCGGCGCCGGGTGCTCCCCGCCTCCCAGGGGCCACGTCTTGCGACCTACCAGCCGGCAGCGACCCTCCTCCCAGCTCGCCCTCCGCCGATCTCCTCCCCTGCAGCTCGCGCGCCACCAAATCCCATCCCTACTCCTGAGCAGCCCATCCCATCCCCTGCAGGTCGTGCATCGTCAAATCCCCTCCCCTGCAGATTCGCGCGCCACAGCTCCGATCCCCTGCACCTGGCGCTCCGTCCTCCCCTTCCCTGCAGCTCAACTATGAGCCGCCTGGGAGTTCACCTAGCGCTATTCAGTTTTCAGCCTCGACTGGCAGGCAAGAGCGGCTGCTCACTTCTCAGCTACGGGCAGTTAAGTCAATTATTTTTTGACATCATGGAGCAGTTCAATTAGTCCAGGACCGGAATATTATTACTAACCGCCAGGTTTGACATCTTCTACTTTTGCTTTCCACTTAACTTCGTTACCGAACTTGTTGCTCGCCGTTTCTGAACATCAGTTAGTGCTCTTAATAATGCAGCTCTGCAACAGCTCCCTAGCAAGCAAGGCATGACCAAAAACATCAATCGCAGCTCTCTCTCCCCTGATCTATTTTGGTGTTAAACTTTTCCCTGTGATTCAGAGTAGTTTTGACAAAAAAAATTGCAAATTGATCTTGTTTTCCCGATAGCGGTTTGGTGCTCCCTATGTGCTTGTTGATATGGCTGTGAGAACCAAATTTTCTTTTATTCATGAAAGGAAAATAAAATGCAGTAGATAAGTTTTGTGCAATATAAAGAGAAGCTAAAATTATTCAAAAGAGGCAGTTCACTTCCTATTTTCGCGAGTTCATTTAGTTTCTTGGATAGCTTCAGTTAAAGGGACACGATAAGAACCCAATTCAAAACAAAAGAATGTGGATTTAGCTTTTATATTTCTGAGAATTTCATTTGGTACAGCGGCGGGGTTCAATTTTTTGTTGATAAAAAGGTTCAATTCATCCTAGACTGAACTTCCACTCGCCTGCAGCGCTGCACTAGAGCCTCAACAAACCCCGCTCCGATCCACCATGGAGGAGCCTACCTTCTTGCTGTGTAGATTCGAGTTCAAATTTGGTGATTTTAGTTCCATCAAGAGGATGACTGCGCAGCGAGGTCGAGAAGCACCAGGCCCTTGTCTGTTTGTTGCCCATTCGGTAGAGTCCGGAGAAGTTCATATGGTGGAGCGCTGCATCCCGGGTAATTTTGTAGCTAATCTTACATCATTTTGTCCAGATCTCTGATGATTCAGGCGTCTTGCCAAGCAAGAGGCGACCTCAGCTGCTATGTTTAGCTCAAAACAAGCGAGAACTACTACTCGGTCCAGTTGCATAAATAGCCCAGTTTAGTACATCAGTTTACTTCCGTGGAGTGTCAAAATGTCACTTTCATTTATCTTTCTTTTTTATAATAATTAGGTGTGGGATCTTCCTAGCCGTTAAGTAATATTTCTAAGTGGGATTTAGGGGCGATTCAGGTAAGCACCTAGGGAGGGAACAGAGAGACTGACGTGCGAAGAGCTTCTTACAGTTTCATTATGTGTTTGCTAATAATGAGTCTAGTTAGCTAGACTGTTAGATCTTCGCATGTTTTGTGTACGAGATCTGATCTTGGGCGTCTTACTAGGGCGCACAACTTCAAAAAATTTATTAAAGAAATATCTGGGCATACAAAATATAATCATTGTTGGATGATGGCTTTTCTAAATCCAAACCAGTTCAGTAACATTCACCGTTTAACAGTACCATGGACATCCCAACTCTTAGGAACAAACATTGTGGCAACGTGAGTCTCCCCATTTCTTGTAGACTCTGAATTTTGCAGTCTGAGCTGCTATCAGATTATTCCGTCTGAAGTCTGAACTCCATCATCACTCTAAACTGCTATTTTATTGGCAAAAACATATGCTGCAGGTGCATTTGCTACTGTTGTACTACTTTAGAACTTGTGTTGGCAATGCGTGTGTGGGAAATTTTTACAGATTGTGTATGCGTGCATTTTTTGTCAAACTTGAATGTTTTCAGCACGTAAAATTATTTTCGAAGTTCATTCTTCAATTTGGAGAAGTGCATTACCCGCGTATGAGGATTGCACTAGCATTGACGTTTTTTTTGGGAAATGCATTATTAGACCTGAATTCATACCAGTACTTGCGGAAGTTCACACATGTTTTGTCCGGAAAATTGGTCCGTCGGTCTATGAAGTTCACTATGTTTTGACGGAAAAGTTCATTTCTATGTTGATTTGTCATTTTTGTCTAGTGGTCTGTAACTTTTTCCATCTTGTGCAATGTTGAATGTGAGAGATTAACGAGATGCAATTTGTTTGGATTATTAGAAAGATTGATCTACAACGACATGAAGTTTGGTCTCCCAGGTGTGTGGCCGTGGACTCTTATGAGCGCCTATGTGGATACCCAGGCGGACCGCTGCCAGATAACTTCACCCACATCATGGAAGCAATAATGTCTTAGGAGTACACGCCTTTGGCGAGTCTCTCATGCCCAGGTCAGCCTGCTACTCGCACTGTAGACTATGGTTGCTATGATGGCTGGTGCTATACGAAATGCTATTGCTGCCTGTGATTTTATTCTAGGTTGTAGTTGCTTGTTTATTTGCAACACTGAGCAGGTCACATGTTAATTGTGAGAAGCTCAATTAGGACAAATAGGGAGTTCACTTTCCTGTTACAAAAGATAGCAGAAAATGCCCTCGGTGCACCTGTTAGTTTTATGAAGTTCACTCATTCGGTTTAGACAGTGCACTTGTTATTTATTTCCATCTTGACATCAAACATTTAATCGAAGTTCTGGTCTATTGTTGACAAAGTTCATTCCGAGTTAATTTCATCCCTAAAAACTGAACCACTCTTAGGGGGGGGGGGGTTCTAAAGAAATAAAATGTAGAGGTTCATTTTGCTTACGAAGAAAAGTTTACATATCATTTTGTAGAAGTTTTATTTCTGTGGTGAAAGTTTGCCATAAGTTCACTGTCAGCCAATCTAGAAAAAATAGCATCTCTATTTATACACATAAAATTAATTCATCTGTGGTTTATTTGTTCTTTGCTATGGAGAAGTTCACTTATTTGTTCCTGAAAAGTTCACTCTTCTTAGGTTAGCTGTGTGTATGTGTGTTCGCTCTATTCTCATATGGAGTTCACTCTTTTGATTTTATTTTGACCGTACTTGCTTGTGTTTTTCATAGCACTGGGCGGTTCACATGTTAACTGTGAGCAGTTCGGTTATACCAAAGTATATGTTATCATCAAATACTAGTTTGTTCGTGGAGAAGTTCAGATATTTCTTAGAGAAGGCATAATCCATGTTTTTGATAAGTGCACTAAACGGTCTGAACTTTAAATCTCTCAACTCATATATATGCTATGTTTCCTATTTGAACCTACACGCACATGTTGATGCTAGTGGAGCTAGTAACGATGTAACTATTAGCATAGAGTTATCAGAAAGTGACTGATAGGCATCTTGTTGTTTCAGGTAAATTCTCATGTGAATTTGAGGAACCCAAACGAATAGATGGTATATCAGCCTCAGATAATATAATGAAGATTGTTGAAGATTATACGAGTATGTTGGCTATTGCGTACAACAGAAATGATGGTGACAAGCTGGGCTGCTGTTTCAAGGTCACTTGCTAGCGTATTGAGTAACTCGCGAACCGCGTCTGGCTGGGTTGTGAAAACAGATGCAGCAGCTGGTTTGCGAACTTGCTCAATGACCTGTGTAACTATGAACTTGTGGCTGCTATGTGTGTGTGATTTTCATTTACAGATTGAGTGTTTTTTTATGATTGGAAATGTATTCCTGTGACTTGCACTTCGTTTACAGTACTTTCACTCTTTGATTTTGCTATTATGTGCACTTTACCTTTGGTTGTCAAGTTCACTTGGTTAGCTCCAGACAGTTCACTTTTCTTTCTCAAGTTCATTGGTACTTTTTCGCTTGGAAGTTCACATTAAGTGCGCTGCGAGTTCAACACAATTGCCACAAAAAGTTAGCCTTGAACATGTCGCAATTTTTTCTGTTTAGTTGTGGAGAAGTACTAATAATTATTAGTTTAACTTTTATTGCTGAAACTCAGTTAATGCAACTGGAAAGTTCAATTTTCCATCCATGATATGTTTATGTTAATGCATGTACAGGGAATTACATGATTTAGGTTACATATGTGTACGACAGTTCACTAGGACAACGGAGGAAGTTCTTTACAAAAAAACAGTTCAATACACACTTATTTGAGCATTCAAAGTGAGCATTCTGTTGACACACTTATTGGAGCTTCGGAGGAAGTTCACTTCCATATTGGAGTAATTCATGTACTTTGAATATTCGTGTAACTTTTATACCCCGACTAGAAGTTCACTAACAAAATATCGAGAAGTTCACTTACATATTGAAGCAACTCATGTACTTTAGATATTCATGAAAATTTTATACCACGACCGAAAGTTCACTAACTGATATCGAGAAGTTCACTTCCATATTCGAGCAGCTCACGTACTCTATTTTTATGGGCGGAAATCATAGGCATAGAAATCATTCATATGGCCTCTGATTGCGTAAATTGACCAATGCCACATACAATTAGCAATCATATAACTCTATTAATACTCCAACACACCACAATACCACACCTAAATAAATCTTGATGAGCCAATTTCAAAAATATTCTCGTGTCGGCGTTATCTTCGCTTTTGCGTATTTCAAAAATTAAACTTAAAACCTATAGAATTTGGAAAAACCTTTAACACGAAAAAGGTGCACCTAGTCAATATCTTTCCAACGCAATATCATTTGAAACATTCCGACAAGTGGTTCGGAAATAAGACCCCAAAAACAGTACGAAAAACCGAGAAGTTAAAAAAACGGAATTACGTATTTTTAAATCTGCTCTTAAACCACAGAGAATTTGGAAAGATGTTGTACATGAAAAAGGTGCGCCTAGTCAATAGCTTTCCAATGGTATATTATACGCATCGATCCGATAAACGGTTTAAAAACTAGAACCCCAAAACTGCACGAAAATAGAGAAATCCGCGAAAACGTTGTTTTCTATATTTAAAATTAGTTTTAAACAATACAGAATTTGGGAAAATAATGAACATGAAAAAGTTGCGAAATTTCCGTACGAATCCAACGGTATATTGTATGCATCAATCCGATAAGCGGTATGAAAATCAACATGAAAATAGTGTCCGCACGAACATGCAATTACAGTATTCCGTCGAGAAGTTCACAAGTGGTTCCAGAGAAGTTCAGATGCGACGGAAGTTCGCTATATTTTCTGAAGTTCACTTCAAGCTAGACTCAAGTTTCGGAAGTTCGACCTGTACAATATTGAAGTCCGTCGGGAAGTTCAGATTCAGGGAAGAAGAAGTTCAGATCCATGTACCGGGAAGTTCAGAAAGGGTTCGAGAATAGTTATTCTCGAACCGGTTCGAGAATAGCAGACCTATATATAGAACTTCTTCTTCTCTGAATCTGAACTTCCCGACGGACTTCAATATTGTACAGGTCGAACTTCCGAAACTTGAGTCTAGTTTGAAGTGAACTTCAGAAAATATAGCGAACTTCCGTCGCATCTGAACTTCTCTGGAACCACTTGTGAACTTCTCGACGGAATACCAGAATTGCATGTTCGTGCGGACACTATTTTCATGTTGGTTTTCATACCGCTTATCGGATTGATGCATACAATATACCGTTGGATTCGTACGGATATTTCGCAACTTTTTCAAGTTCATTGTTTTCCCAAATTATGTATTGTTTAAAACTATTTTAAATATAGAAAACAATGTTTTCGCGGATTTCTCTATTTTCGTGCAGTTTTGGGGTTCTAGTTTTCAAACAGTTTATCGGATCGATGCGTATGATATACCATTGGAAAGCTATTGACTAGGCGCACCTTTTTCATGTACAACATCTTTCCAAATTCTCTGTGGTTTAAGAGCAGATTTAAATATACATGATTCCGCTTTTTTAACTTCTCGGTTTTTCGTACTGTTTTTGGGGTCTTATTTCCGAACCACTTGTCGGAATGTTCCAAGTGATATTGCGTTGGAAAGATATTGACTAGGTGCACCTTTTTCGTGTTAAAGGTTTTTCCAAATTCTATAGGTTTTAAGTTTAATTTTTGAAATACGCAAAAGCGAAGATAATGCCGATATGAGAATATTTTTGAAATTGGCTCATCTAGATTGATTAGGTGTGGTATTGTGGTGTGTTGGGGTATTAATAGAGTTATATGATTGCTAATTGTATGTGGCGTTGGTCAATTTACGCAATCAGAGGCCATACGAATGATTTCTATGCCTATGATTTCCGCCCATAAAAATAGAGTACGTGAGCTACTCGAATATGGAAGTGAACTTCTCGATATCAGTTAGTGAACTTCCGGTCGTGGTATAAAAGTTTCATGAATATCCAAAGTACATGAGTTGCTTCAATATGTAAATGAACTTCTCGATATTTTGTTAGTGAACTTCTAGTCGGGGTATAAAAGTTACATGAATATTCAAAGTACATGAATTGCTCCAATATGGAAATGTACTTCCTCCGAAGCTCCAATAAGTGTGTCAACAGAATGCTCACTTTGAATGCTCAAATAAGTGTGTATTGAACTGTTTTTTTTTTTGTAATGAACTTCCTCCGTTGTCCTAGTGAACTGTCGTACACATATGTAACCTAAATCATGTAATTCCCTGTACATGCATTAACACAAACATATCATGGATGACAAAATTGAACTTTCCAGTTGCATTAACTGAGTTTCGGCAATAAAAGTTAAACTAATAATTATTAGTACTTCTCCACAACTAAACAGAAAAAATTGCGACATGTTCAAGGCTAACTTTTTATGGCAATTGTGCTGAACTCGGAGCGCACTTAATGTGAACTTCCAAGCGAAAAAGTACCAATGAACCTAGGAAAGAAAAGTGAACTATCTATAGCTAACAAAGTGAACTTGACAACCAAAGGTAAAGTGCACATAATAGCAAAATCAAAGAGTGAAAGTACTGTAAACGAAGTGCAAGTCACAGGAATACATTTCCAATCATAAAAAAAAACTCAATCTGTAAATGAAAATCACACACACACATAGCAGCCACAAGTTCATAGTTACACAGGTCATTGAGCAAGTTCGCAAACCATCTGCTGCATCTGTTTTCACAACCCAGCCAGACGCGGTTCGCGAGTAAATTTATACTCAATACGCTAGCAAGTGACCTTAAAATAGCAGCCCGACTTGTCACCATCATTTCGTTATACGCAATAGCCAGATTAGGCGTAACATACTCGTATAATCTTCAACAATCTTCATTATATTATCCGAGGCTGATATACCATCCTGTTCGTTTGGATTCCTCAAATTCACATGAGATTTTACCGAAACAACAAGATGCACTGTCGATCACTTTACGATAACTCTATGCTAATAATTACATCGTTACTAGCTCCACTAGCATCAGCATGCGCGTGTAGGTTCAAATAGGAAACATAGCATATATATGAGTTGAGAGATTTAAAGTTTAGACCATTTAGTGCACTTCTCAAAAACATGGATTACGCCTTCTCTGAGAAATATCCGAACTTCTCCACGAACAAACTAGTATTTGATGATAACATATATACTTTGGTATAACCGAACTGCTCACAGTTAACATGTGAACCGCCCAGTGCTATGAAAAACACAAGCAAGTACGGTCAAAATAAAATCAAAAGAGTGAACTCCATATGAGAATAGAGCGAACACACATACACACAGCTAACCTAAGAAGAGTGAACTTTTCAGGAACAAATAAGTGAACTTCTCCATAGCAAAGAACAAATAAACCACATATGAATTAATTTTATGTGTATAAATAGAGATGCTATTTTTTCTAGATTGGCTGACAGTGAACTTATGGCAAAGCTTTCACCACAGAAATAAAACTTCTACAAAATGATATGTAAACTTCTCTTTGTAAGCAAAATGAACCTCTACATTTTATTTCTTTCCTGCTTGTGGTTTTAACTAAAAAGGTAGACAGAATAAACTTCCTGATAATAAAGACGAACTTCCTTTTCTGAATAATGTGAACTATACTAGTCCATACTTAGGTTGGACAATCGAACTTGCATTTTTAATAAAAGCGAACTTCACAGTCTATGAAACAATAAATTTTCAAACAAAAATTAGTAAACTTCATATGTGAACTAGGTGAAATTGTTTTTATGTGCAGCTAATGCATCAATGGAAACTGCACGCCGGCTAATACATCGGCGAGCATCCAACGGCATATCATGAGCAATGATGAAGCGTACCACAACATATTTGCTACTTGTACTTGTTTAACTGAACGTTTTTCCCCTCACGTAGTGAACTTACCCTAAAAAGAGATGTGAACTTCATAGCCAGTCAGTTGCAAAAACATCTCAGCCTGACGAGGATCTTGGTGTGCACTGATGTTCACCAACGCCGATGCGGAGGTAGGTGCGCCGAGGGATGTTCGCCAACGCCCATGCGAACTGCAGTGCTCCACAATTATATCCGAACTTCTAGTTTTCTACATCTGTACCATCGACAAAGAGTAATAGATAGGCAGCTGAGAATCACAGAAATCTTGCAGTTTCTTTTCTACAGAAAAATTGTGCATAGGTGTGTATCTCATAGAGAACATTTTTAAAAGCATCCTTTTTAAAATGTTTTTCATCAAAACAAAATTATAAACCATATCGATCAAAATGAACTTCGCCTATTTATGTGTCTGAACTTTCGATATAATGTCAGTCAACTGCTAAATAAATTCGCTTGCAACAGTGAACTACAGAGTTCATCTTTCAACCGAGCTATGCACATGTCTCTGTTCAAGTCGGGAATTTTTTGGTTAGCATATTCACATACTGATTTATTTATTTTCATTTTCCTAATGTAGTGAACTGTTTTAGACTCAGGAGTGAACTTCGTTGGCAGCGAAGTAAAAGACTTTTGAGAACAAATAATATCACCATGTAGTGAAACATGGCACAACATTCCTAGTGGATATTCCATCAAATAAGTGTGATCCGACTTGCTGCAAGAACATTTCCCTTATGCTGATCTAACAAAAGACTAAATCTAATCAGGATCAAATTGATCTTACTTGGACACTTGACTAGATGAAAGTTCGGAAGTGAGAAGGGTTGTTATAGCTCCACCTAAACTATGTCCAGTTACATACAATGTTGAATTTCTAGGAAATAAAATGACCCTTGCGAAAATATGAGACCCAGTTCACAATAATATATAAGAAAATCATGAAACAGATTTATTTCAGAAAACACGTATGTTGCCAGCAATAGAACTGAACTTTTGTAAAGATGCAAGCATACTGTTACAACTGAATGAATTACTGCCTAAAAAAAATAAAGTGAACTCCCTTTTGGTCCTAATCCGACTGCTATAAATAACCAAGAGATCCGCTCGATGCTGCACTCAGGAATATGAGAAAACTACCTGAGCGACCTGCTGCTTCGTGCCCTGCTCGTGATCAAGCTTGACGATCCATCTGCAGCAGTACAACATGATTTTTTACAATCACCAAAAATGCTATAGGGAATAAAAGTGAAAGCTAAGCAACTACCATACAATTTAATCTGCACTTCAATTTAGAAATACAACACAAGTAAAATTGAACATTAAGGATGTACGAGCATATTTAGATTGAACTCTCAAAATATTTTCCCAACATATATGAAGCTGAACTTGAATAGAGAGAGAAACTGAACTGCAATGCAACAGCAGGTTATCATTGACAAGAGGCTCCAGTAGCTGGTGAACTTCGTGACAATAAAATCTGAACTTTTCCCGTGTTGATGAGTTATAAGTATTTGCCGAAAAAAATGAACTCTCCGCGCCAGATGAGATGAACTTTTCCAGCAAATAAACTTGAACTTCGCTTTGTGTTCTTTTTTAAATTAAGGTGCAATACTTTGTGTGTTTTGCCTAAAACTGACGCGAACAAAACAAACTTCCCGTAAATAGAGCGTGAACTTCGTCTCTTCGCTATGTAAACTTTTAGTTTTTTTTTGCTGATTGTTTTATCATTTTTAGTATACTACATTGATGAATTTTTTTAACACTCATTTTTCCTAGATTCGAATTTCCAGGATTAAAAATAATGAACTTCATCAGAGGAAGGAGGGGTGAATGTAAGGGTGCTGCCTACCTTCCCCATTGTGGACTCCCAAAGCGGCGCTCCCTTGATATATTTATCAGAAAGTGAACCTGTCAATAGAAAAGAAGTGAACTTATATTACTATTGTTTTTACAATCAAACTCCTTTTTGCTAATCAAATTGTTCCAACAAAAAATCATTTACACAAAAGAGGTGAACTTCACGTTAATACAATACTTAACTTTTCTAGCTACCAAAAACTTCATCAAAAGCTGGTTTTTTACTAGTTCTTCTAATTAACATTCCATTGTACTTGAAAACTCCTGAAACCAAAAATACTTGCTTTGCAACTGACAGAACAGAAACGAACGACCAAATTGGGACAACAGAGAGCGGAGACCAGGATATTTTATTCCAATTTCATACTATTATACTAAATCTCTTTCATAACTTCCCTAATTTTCCATCTCAGCAACCCCTACAGCCATTATCATGTTATCTAAGTAGAGGAGATCGTCTCGTACACAATCTGCAACGATGCAGACATCAATAGTATTTGGCCTAATTGAGCTTCTCACAATTAACAGCAGCGATCCCCAAGGATGATGTAGTGAACTTCGTGGTAGAAAAATGTGAACTTTTCTTCCTCATGAATAAATTTCTAATTTTTGCCAATCAAAAATGGTGAAATCCTACGACTGATGAAGCGAACTCCACCGGCAAACAAAATGAACTTGACATGTGCATGTTTTTCACCCTCACTTGTTTGTGTGTTTTAAGTGAGCTACTGAACTCCATGTCTATTAGTAAATAGATGTACACTAGTAGTCTAGTACTAGCTCAACTAGATGATCTAGTACTCCAGCATGTTGAGCCAAAAAATATATGTAGTGCCTAAACACCTCAGGCCATACGACTTAAACTTATCCCTTAAATAAATAAAAATGAACTTCACAGCGAACACCTCTTTTGTTTCTCTTTTGAACTGAAAGAGACATTATGAAACAGCCACCCGGAAAATAATAAGGGAATTTGCCAATGGTGAACTACTACTTTTTTGGGTACCAGCCCGAAGGCATCAATCTCTATTTCTATGTGTCAAATAGATACAAAGGAAGCATCAAAGAACATAGAAACTCTAGAGAAAAACTAGTAAACAACATCAATGCATTGGCTAATTAATCAACGGATCAAGCTGCTGCTTTTGCTACTGCTCAGCTCACCGCTGCAATTGCACGAATGCAAACAAATCAGGAAGTAGGGGCTCACCAGGAGAACTAAAACAACACGTCAGTACAGACCACGCGAGTGTGCATTGGAGGCGAAACAGCCGGCAGTTTGGCCTGAATCCACAGCCCTTCCGGCCTGACTGTCCAACCGAGTTAAGACTGCAACAACAGGTGAGCGAGGCAGGAATTCAAGGGGAGGGCAGAGGCCACCAGTGAGTCCCGTGGGAGGTTGGGGAAGGCCCGCGCAGGGCTGGGTACCAAATTGGATGCAGGGGAGTTCACGGCGGGCGCACGCGAAAGCCCAGGCCCCGCACCCACGAGAATCCACGCCGGGAAGGAGGGGAGGCTGTCGTGCAGGAGGCCAGTGGTCGGTGAGGCGGGCGTGGAGGAGGTCCACATCGCCGGCGACCGTGGGGCGGGGCGACGCGGATGAGATCTCCGGTCAGCGAACGCCGGGTAACACAGGGGCGGGGCGACGCGGATGAGATCTCCGGTCAGCGAACGCCGCAGAACATAGGGGCGGCGCCGGCCACCGGCTGGAGCACGCAGCGGAGGAAGGCATGGAGGCGCCGTCGGGGAAGAAGGTGCTGCGGAAATAGGGCCAGGTGCGCCGTGCCCCGTCGGTGGGAAGAAGGTGGGGCGGCGGGGCGGCGGGGCGGGAGGTGGGCGGCGGCCGGCCCTTGTCCCTCATTATATAGGTGGAAGCCCCAAGTGTTGGACTACAAGTCTCCGAATAAGACCCGAACCCAAAACCTTCCATGTGATAGGGAAACCTACCCAAGGTGGGAATCCCACTTGGGGTGGGATTCCCCCCTTCCATGTGGGGGGGGTGGCCGGCCCCCATAGGGGAGTCCACTTGGGACTCCTCCCCTTCTAGGGTTGGCCGGCCATGGAGGTGGAGTCCCTTTGGGACTCCGCCTTCCATAGTGGTTTCTTCCGGACTTTTCTAGAACCTTCTAGAACCTTCCGGATCATTTTAAATCTCATAAAATGACTTCCTATATATGAATCTTATTCTCCGGACCATTCCGGAACTCCTCGTGATGTCCGTGATCTCATCCGGGACTCCGAACAAATATTCGAACTCCATTCCATATTCAAGTTCTACCATTTCAACATCTGTTATCACCAGAATTTGACCGAGTCAGAGGTGGGCCGCGATCAAGATAGACTTGAAGATATACATGGAAGAAATATGTGAATCGGCCTTTATATGCAAAGTGTGGGCTAGTTGGCCCGTGTATCTGTAACATATTAGGATACGTGTCGGTTAGTTAGAGTTTTACCCGTGCACGGTTAGGTGCACGCCTAAATTAGAAAGTCCCCTGGACTATAAATATGTATCTAGGGTTTATGGAATAAACAACAACCAACGTTCAACCAACAAATCAATCTCGGCGCATCGCCAACTCCTTCGTCTCGAGGGTTTCTACCGGTAAGCATCATGCTGCCTAGATCGCATCTTGCGATCTAGGCAGCCTAGCTTATGCTCGTTGTTCATGCGTTGCTCGTACTGAAGCCTTTTTGATGGCGAGCAACGTAGTTATCATAGATATGTTAGGGTTAGCATTGTTCTTCGTATCATATGATGTCGTAGTGCAACCCTCGCATATCTAGCCGCCCTTACACCTATCTCAGGTGTAGGGGCGGCACCCCGCTTGATCATTATCTAGTAGATCTGATCCGTTACGATTGCTCCTTGTTCTACAAGGATTAGTTTAATATCTGCAATAGTTAGGCCTTACAAAGGGGGGGAGGATCCAGCGGCACGTAGGGTGTCGTTCGCTAGCCCTAAACGAGGATGTTCCGGGGATCAACCTCGTGTTGGTTTTTAGGCCTTGTTTAGGATCGGCTTACGATCACCGTGCGTGGCCGCGAGGCCTAACCGTGAGTAGGATGATCCGATTATGCGGTGAAAACCCTAAATCGTCGTAGATCTCATTAGCTTTATCTTGATCAAGCGGGACCACCATATATTCGTGCACCTCGTACGAATCATGGGTGGATCGGCTCCTTGAGCCGATTCACGGGATAACTCGAGAGCCGATCGAGGCTCGTATTTAATGTTTACGTGTATGCCATGCGAGGAAACTAAGCGAGGCATCTCCATCACCTTCCCGACCGGGTATAGGTCGGGTGGCACGCTCCTTGCACCGAGCATCGGACGTGTGACCGGAAGGCTTTGCGGGCCGTCGCTCGGAGGGACCGGGGCCGGCCGCAGCCCTAAGTTGTTCCCGGCTCTCTTGTGTTGCCCGTCGCTGCCCGCCGGTGGGTTTTGACCGCAACACATTCGGCACGCCCGGTGGGACGGATACGTCGAAGCGTGGAGAAACCGTGACGGAATACATCCGGCGCTTCGGGAATCTTAGGAACCGATGTTATTCGGTTCGTGTGACTGAAAAGGAAGCGATCGAGTTGGCGATAGCGGGCCTTGCGGCACCGCTCAAGGACATGGCCTCCCAAGCGGACTACCCCTCACCGGCGCACATGGTTCGAGAACTGTCGGCATATGAACGGCGCCACCGGACTTGTACCGGGACAAATTCAAGCGTGCGATAGCCCGGGTCGAGGCGAGAGGAAGACGAAGTTTCGCGGGAGACCAAGAGGTAGCGGTGGGCTGAATGGACTCGGGGGCAACCCCGTGTCCCGCAAATGGGTAAAGCCACCGAGGCCCGCCCGGGGGTTTGATTTTGACGTGACCAAAGCCGAACAAATCTTCGACCTCCTGCTCAAGGAAAAGCGGTTGAAGATACCCGAAGGTCTCAAATTCCCCACGGTACAAGAGCTGATCGGAAAGCCATACCGCAAATGGCATAACTCGCTCTCCCATGCCACCAACGACTGCAGGATTTGGCGTCGGCGAGATCCAAATGGCGATAGAACAAGGACGTCGATTTTCAACCGATACGCCATGAAGGTCGACACCCAACCTTTTCCCGCCGTTAACATGGTGGAATGCACTTACCCCGAAGGTTGCCGGCCAGGATCATCGTTCGGCATCAACATGGTAGGGCTTGGACACCACGGCGGCAAGGATGAGGACGAGGGCGAGCTGCTCTCGTAGCAAGGACATAGAGGAGGCCGCTCCACGCGATCGGCTCCGTCATGATGGCAAGCGCTACGTCACGAGAGGAGAAGTGAAGAACATAAGATATCAGCGACCCCTCTCTGATCACCTCCTCAACAAGTATGTGAGTCAGTATGACCAACGCCGACGATCCAGCGATGATGATGAAAGAGATCGTCTGGCCAGAGAAGCCAGGAGACATCGTCGGCATGATCGCGATGAGGAGGAGCACGAGCGCCGTGCCAAGGAAAAGGCAAGGGAGCGAGACGACGAGGACAGTGCCTCGGGACCTGTCCCTTCTTCGGTACTTCGCTGGGATTCAGGAATGAGCCGATTGCCCACAATCGGCAATTGCCCAGAATGCAACCAGAAGAAGAAGGAGGCAGCCAACGTGTCCGTGTTCCAACGCTTAGGACCTCTCCCGCCTGGAAGCAAACAAGCTGAGTCCCCTCGTCCGGAAGATCTTGAGGATTCAGAAGACGAGGGAGAAGAAGAAGACAGGTACCGCCGGCCAAGGTGGTGCCCTGATGGACTCAGCCGCTCCCAAAAGCGTAGGGTTCAGCGATTGCGCGGCTTGGAAGAAGCCGAAAGGTTATACCTGCACACGCTAAGGAAGGCGCGACCTGATCTGGCCGCGAAAATTCAGCGAACCCTGGACGAAGAGGGTTGACCACGGAAAATGGAGTGGCGCCCAAAGCAAAGGAAAGCCGATGATGAAACATCGGCTGGCGCAAACATGGTGTTCATCCTTCCTTCGGAGTTCAGTGCTCCAGGATTAGACGAGGCACCTGTGGCACAACTTGACTGCGGCCCACGGCCGGTTATCTTTGAGAAGCCACGAGAAAGAAGCTACAGACATCTGAAGGCCCTGTATTTGTGAGGTTATATCGATGGGAGGCCTGTCAATAAGATGTTGGTGGACACCGGAGCGGCAGTCAACATTATGCCATACTCTATGCTACGGAGATTGGGACGCTCTAGCTCAGATCTGATCAAGACCAACGTGACATTGAGCGATTTCAACGGCCAAGCGTCTGACGCACAAGGTGTTCTGAACGTGGATTTGACCGTAGGGAGGAAAACTATCCCTACGACGTTCTTCATCGTCGATAGCAAGAGCACCTATGCTGTTCTGCTAGGAAGAGATTGGATCCACGCCAACTGTTGCATTCCCTCCACGATGCACCAATGCATAATACAGTGGGATGGAGATGAGGTAGAGGTCGTCCGGGCCGATGACTCAGCCGAAATTTCGACGGCTGGCATGAACGCTTGGGAAGCAGCAGGCCAAGAGCCACTCTCAGGTATTAATTTGGACGACTGCGAGCGCATCGACGTGACGAAGGGCAGGGTTAGGCTGGTCTTATCCACTGGCCTGACCATGTAGCTGAAGCAACAATGAGCAAACGTGGCGAGGCTGATCCTTGTGATCGGCCCCAAAGGTATATGAAGGAAAAGCACAGTGCCTTCATCGAACGCTTCAATCAATATGGAGGCCGATTCCAGCAATCGGCCAAAATTATCTTCACCACATGTTCTGATTGCATGCAATGTCGATCTACTGGGCAGCGGTTTACGTCGGCTGATTGAGTCGGGGAAAATCAACATTGGTCCTGCCAAAGCCGACGTGCAAATGCAGTGCCTAGGCTAACCACAAAGCCGATATCTGCAGTCACCTGGCAGATTCGGCTCGGGGGGGGGGGCACCTAATCAGATGAACATGTGCAGATAAACATGTATGCAGTGAGATATTGGGGCCGATAGGAAAAAATCGGCCAGTAAAAAAAAATTCTTTAGAAACGAAGCCGATGCGCAGCCATCGACTCTAGTACAACTACACAGGATCTACTGGCTGCGTGTTCAAGGCACGGATCTTCACCAAGTCCACTTCAGCTGTGGGGCCTTCTGCTTCCTCGAGGGAGTAACACAATGAGAGCTTCCTCAGCTACCTTGGGCCGATTCTGGTGCCAAAACCTTCTTGTCGAGGATTTTCAACCCCTGGTACTAGTTCAGCAGTGCTGACAGAAGATATATCGGCTTTCAAGGGAAGAAGATCGGTTTTGGTGCATCCTCATCGACATCCTCGCTTTGAGTAAGGCTCGGGGGCGGCGGGCACGAAAGGTGCTCTATTTAGGAGCCGATTGGGGTACCATCGGCTAATCCTTCGTTACAACCTTCTTCACAAGAATGATGAGTGCTCGTAGGAAAGGATCGCTGAAATTGGTGGGAGAAATTTAAGGACTCTTTGGAGGACTCCACATTATCCACCAGATCTCGAAGTCATCAGTTGAAGAAGGATGGATTTTAAAGGACCGATGCGTTGCTATCGGCTCGTTAAGCATTGGCTAAGAGGACAAATCGGCAGGATCAGTATGAGAGGAAATCGGCTAAATTAAGCTCAAAGGAGATCGGCAAAATCAAATTGGGAGAAGTTCTCCATTGATAAACAAGATTTCTTACATAAAGAGCTGATTGCTCTCAAAAGAAAGTACTAGGGGATACATTGCCCCATCTGCTACTACTGGTCCTATACTAAAGGTCCTATCTACGGGCCGTCGCTGCCCTCGTCGTCGCCGTCGTCGCTGCTGTCGTCGGCGCTGCTCCCGGCGGGCTCGTCGTCGCTCCAATGGCCGCCGACCGGGCCCTCATTGTCCTCGTCCTCCTCGTCAGCGTCATCGTCGTCGCTATCGAAGTCGCTGAGGTTCCCCGGCCAGGGGCAGAACCGTTTGGCCGGCGGCCCGTCGGAGGAGGTGTCGTCCTCCTCCTCCTCCTCCTCTTCCTCCTCCTCCTCCTCAGGAGAGGTGAAGTCGCAGGAGAAGCGATCGTCGTCGCTCTCCTCCTCTGTTTCCCCGTCGGCGAGGAAGCGGAGGTCGCTTTCCCCGTCGGTCAGGGACTTGTCGTCCTCTGACCAGATGGAGAAGTCATGGCTAGACTCCTCCCCGGCCGCAATGGCACGGCGGGTGTTGGCCGCGTGAACCTCCGCCGGGTTGTACTCCGGCGTCGGCTCGCGAGAAGTGGAGGACCGGGCTGGAAAGATCCGATGAAGCGAGAGGAGGAAGAAGACATGGTGGCGCGAGGAGGGCTTTTGGAGTGCTAATGCGAAGGAGATGCGGAAGAAAACTGTTCATAGCGGTTAAATAAAAGGGGATATAGTGGAAATTCAATGCTACAGCAGTTTCCGAGGAAGTGGTGCCTAAAAAAAAAACCGCCAGGTCACGCGGAGAAGTTGAGAAGGCAAGGCATCATGATGAAGGATACTGCAACGGTTACGCCACGACATGACCCAACGAAGGAATAGCGAGTGATTTTGGAATTATCAATTCCAAAACCAGGGGGGCATGTGTTATCACCAGAATTTGACCGAGTCAGAGGTGGGCCGCGATCAAGATAGACTTGAAGATATACATGGAAGAAATATGTGAATCGGCCTTTATATGCAAAGTGTGGGCTAGTTGGCCCGTGTATCTGTAACATATTAGGATACGTGTCGGTTAGTTAGAGTTTTACCCGTGCACGGTTAGGTGCACGCCTAAATTAGAAAGTCCCCTGGACTATAAATATGTATCTAGGGTTTATGGAATAAACAACAACCAACGTTCAACCAACAAATCAATCTCGGCGCATCGCCAACTCCTTCGTCTCGAGGGTTTCTACCGGTAAGCATCATGCTGCCTAGATCGCATCTTGCGATCTAGGCGGCCTAGCTTATGCTCGTTGTTCATGCGTTGCTCGTACTGAAGCCTTTTTGATGGCGAGTAACGTAGTTATCATAGATATGTTAGGGTTAGCATTGTTCTTCGTATCATATACTGTCGTAGTGCAACCCTCGCATATCTAGCCGCCCTTACACCTATCTCAGGTGTAGGGGCGGCACCCCGCTTGATCATTATCTAGTAGATCCGATCCGTTACGATTGCTCCTTGTTCTACAAGGATTAGTTTAATATCTGCAATAGTTAGGCCTTACAAAGGGGGAGGATCCGGCGACACGTAGGGTGTCGTTCGCTAGCCCTCAACGGGATGTTCGGGGATCAACCTCGTGTTGGTTTTTAGGCCTTGTTTAGGATCGGCTTACGATCACCGTGCGTGGCCGCGAGGCCCAACCGTGAGTAGGATGATCCGATTATGCGGTGAAAACCCTAAATCGTCGTAGATCTCATTAGCTTTATCTTGATCAAGCGGGACCACCATATATTCGTGCACCTCGTACGAATCATGGGTGGATCGGCTCCTTGAGCCGATTCACGGGATAACTCGAGAGCCGATCGAGGCTCGTATTTAATGTTTACGTGTATGCCATGCGAGGAAACTAAGCGAGGCATCTCCATCACCTTCCCGACCGGGTATAGGTCGGGTGGCACGCCCTTGCACTAGCATCGGACGTGTGACCAGAAGGCTTTGCGGGCCGTCGCTCGGAGGGACCAGGGCCAGCCGCAGCCCTAAGTTGTTCCCGGCTCTACTGTGTTGCCCGTCGCTGCCCGCCGGTGGGTTTTGACCGCAACAACATCCAACTTTAAGTGTGTCACCATACGGTTCGCGAACTATGCGGACATGGTTGAGTACTCACTCCGACCAATAACCAATAGCGGGATCTGGAGATCCATAATGGCTCCCACATATTCAACGATGACTTTAGTGATCGAATGAACCATTCACATACGATACCAATTTCCTTTGTCACACGATATTTTAGTTGTCCGAGGTTTGATCATCGGTATCACTTCATACCTTGTTCAACCTCGTCTCCTGACAAGTATTCTTTACTCGTACCGTGGTATGTGGTCTCTTATGAACTCATTCATATGCTTGCAAGACATTAGACGACATTCCACCGAGAGGGCCCAGAGTATATCTATCTGTCATCGGGATGGACAAATCCCACTTGTTGATCCATATGCCTCAACTCATACTTTCCGGATACTTAATCCCACCTTTATAACCACCCATTTACGCGGTGGCGTTTGGTGTAATCAAAGTACCTTTCCGGTATAAGTGATTTACATGATCTCATGGTCATAAGGACTAGGTAACTATGTATCGAAAGCTTATAGCAAATAACTTAATGACGTGATCTTATGCTACGCTTAATTGGGTGTGTCCATTACATCATTCATACAATGATATAACCTTGTTATTATTAACATCCAATGTTCATGATTATGAAACTAATCATCCATTAATCAACAAGCTAGTTAAGAGGCATACTAGGGACTCTTTGTTGTTTACATATCACACATGTACTAATGTTTCGGTTAATACAATTATAGCATGACATATAAACATTTATCATAAACATAAAGATATATAATAACCACTTTTATTATTGCCTCTTGGGCATATCTCCTTCAAGTTTAGCACACGTTCATAACAGACAATGATATCAGGCATATAAACTTGTGCACCGACTGGCTGTGAGGATTTTAAGGTGCGGATAGTAGGCATATGACTAACTCTAACTGCATTCCATAAGAATTAAGCATATATATACAAAACAATTCAAATTTTCAAGTTTCAAACAGGGAATGCTAGCACAGGTGGGAGCCTCATCATATCCATCGATTTTGGTCTTGTAAATTGTAATGCATGGAAAATAAGTTGCATGGCATCCATGAGTCTTTAAAACAACAGTAATCAAACACAGAAGATCCAGAAGAGCATACCCAACACAGAAAAAAAAACTTAGACATGTTCTGAGCTAATAATCATCATATAATGAAATAATGGGGATACTGGAAAAGGGCATATTTAGAAGATATAGTAATTGACACAGAGCAGCAATAGTCAAAGGGCTCCAATGGTTGATACGCCACTGAGAATGAGAACTGAAAAAATGAAAACCTTTTCTCCATGCTGTGCGAATTATGCTCCTGATGCAGGAGAATCCAAAGGAAGAAAGTACTCCATTTTCTCATAAACATCTTCAAGGAAGTGAGTTCAAACGGTGTGTTCTTCCTTCAACAGTAATCACAGGGCAATCTCCAAAGTATTGTGAAACATGCTTCAATCAACAGTTGCAGACCTGCAGTTAAAGAACACATAAACATACACATGAATCACAAAATAATCAATGCAACAAATTGCAAGTGTGAAAGGACATGATGAAAGAAATAAGGGAATGGACATTACATGAGAATAACTTTCAGCTTTCTTCCAGGTTGATTGGAGAGAGTTTCAACAAGATTCTTACCCTGCTGTTGTTTGTGCTTGTGACGCCGTCTCCGCCTCTACCTCGGCCTGCAGCTCTACCCGACATGCACCACTCCTGCTGTGAGGCTGGTATTCCGACGACCTAAGCCTCGCCTGTAGCTCTACTGGGCAACACCAGGCCTAGGCAACATCAGACGGTGCCTCCAGTTGCCTTCCCGCCTGCACCTCTGTTGAGGGGTGGCGCTGCAGAACCGTTCGGCGGTGCGCGTCCGCAGCTCCGGTGACCTCCGCAGCTCCGGCTTGCAAGACAGTTTCTCATCAACACGGAGGGATCAATCGACCGCGGTGAGCTCCGCTTTCTCCCACCTTTCTCTGCGACCATGGCCAAGGCACCCAGCCAGCTTCCTACGAAGTAACAATTGAATCAGATCTTAGCTACAGCTACACAAGCATTTCAGATACACTTGAAAAATCTGTTGTTTCCTACTTAATCACGCCTGCTAGCAGAAAGAACTAATACACCTGGATGGAAGATCCATGCTAAAATATACAAACTGGTAATTTCAGCAGTAGGGCAAGTTGCTTGCAACAGAGTGTCTCATCAACACGACAACATGATAAGTTATGAAACTGTGGAATGTAACTGGTTTTGAGTCCCAAACAGAATTATTAGTTCCACGAAAACACAGAGTAGAACCCAAATCAGAGACAATTAGGTATTGACTACTAAGGAAGCTGATATATTGGACTACAGAGAGAACCAGTTGGAAATAGTTACAATTGGCAACATATGCACAACATTGTTGTTTTAGGTTTTAAAACACATGGATTGAGTAACAGATATTGACAAGAAGAATGCAGCATCCTAGATATGTGAATGGATGGCATACAAGCAACAAGCCAACAATGCATTAACAAAGAAGCATTAGCTAAGAGAAAGTACCCGGAGGTTCATTAGCTGCTAAACAGGTACCCTTCAGATATTTGGGTGTCTGTCTGAACGAACCAGAACATCTGGCAGTCCTGTTTTTCCCGACATCGTCCTTACCTAAAAAAGGGGTCATTTGATCAGTGTACAAGTATTCAAACAACAGCCACAATAAAATCATCAATTTCTCTGTGTTGCATACTAAGAAAAAAGCTGATGCATCAAGCATGGTTATGAAGAATTCAGTTACGCATGCACTTTTTATTTCAGTTACATTCACAGGTTTCATCTCTACTACTTAAAAAGGAGGAGAGTGTTCCGTCATCAGACGGTCCGACGTTTGCTTCGTCAAACTTCGTCCGCTCTTCCTGATCGCCCCGACCCGGCCTAAGTGGGCCAAGCCCAACTAATCCAGTCACTTTCCGCTCACCCAACCACGATCAAGAAACCCTCATTAAAAATGCTCAAAAAAAAAAACCCTCATTAAAGGCTCAGGTCCGCTAAAAAAAAGTTAACCTTCAGTTATCGCCACCATTGAGGATAAAACAGAGCAGCATGTAAAAATAAACTTTCCTTGATATTGACAGGTACACACTTTATAAGCTATCAAACTCGGGTAAAGCAAAAAAAAAAAAATACAACATAACTTCAGTTAACAATGTTTCATCATTTCTAATGCCCTCCTGATAACCGATAATTGAGCTACCTGTTGAACTGCGAATTTTTTTATTTGAAAGAGTGTCAACCTACAAATTCAATCACCAGTCAATTGAAATCCCCTTCTACTACGCCCTAACATTAATTTGGTATTAGCACCAGTCAAATAACGATCAATCACAGTAATTCATGTCCCCTTTTTTCAGCCTACCATTAGTTACACCATGATTTACGCCCAGCCTTTTTCAATACTATATATATACCTTCCTACCCGTCCTAAACCCACCAAGAGTAAATTATGTTTCATATCAGGACGGCCTCTCCCACACCATATTCCTCAGTGAACACCTTCCCAACTCAAATCTCCCACTCAAACATTTGATCAAGATTCTTCACAGGCGGGGCACCAACAAATTGTCCCCGTTAAGTAGGGTTGCAACACGGGATCCGATGCGGGACGGATTTTCTTCTGCCGTACCCAGCCACTGTGTATTTCCTCGGCCAAAACGAACGCTAGATGCTGGCTTAATTCCGTTTTGTGAAACTAAGCGGGACGGCGCCCTGCAACCCTACCGTTAAGGTATGTAATATAATTTTCATGTTTTCAGCAGCAAGCATATAGTAAGATCTTGTCGATTAGGGTCTTCCCAAATAGATTGATTCCCAGACAAACTGAATATGAACATAAGTGATTAACTGTAAACTGTGGTTTTTGGTCCGAAAATGCAGATTCGCAAATAGAATGCTTTCTTTTATGTTTTCAGCAGCAAGCATATAATTAAAATCTTGTACACGAGGGTCTTCCTAAATAGATTGCTTCCCAAAAGTACTGAATAGTAACATACGTGATTAATATAGAATGCTTTCTTTTATGTTTTCAGCAGCAAGCATATAGTAAGAATCTTGTAGATGAGCGTCTTGAAGGAGATATGTCCTAGAGGCAATAATAAAGTGGTTATTATTTATATCTTTATGTTTATGATAAATGTTTATATATCATGCTAGAATTGTATTAACCGAAACATTAGTACATGTGTGATATGTAGACAAACAAGAAGTCCCTAGTATGCCTCTTAAACTAGCTTGTTGATTAATGGATGATTAGTTTCATAATCATGAACATTGGATGTTATTAATAACAAGGTTATGTCATTGTATGAATGATGTAATGGACACACCCAATTAAGCGTAGCATAAGATCTCGTCATTAAGTTATTTGCTATAAGCTTTCAATACATAGTTACCTAGTCCTTATGACCATGAGATCATGTAAATCACTTATACCGGAAAGGTACTTTGATTACACCAAACACCACCTGCGTAAATGGGGCTATAAAGGTGGGATTAAGTATCCGGAAAGTATGAGTTGAGGCATATGGATCAACGAGTGGGATTTGTCCATCCCGATGACTGGATAGATATACTCCGGGCCCTCTCGGTGGAATGTCGTCTAATGTCTTGCAAGCATATGAATGAGTTCATAAGAGACCACATACCACGATACGAGTAAAGAGTACTTGTCGGGATACGAGGTTGAACAAGGTATAGAGTGATACCGAAGATCAAACCTCTGGACAAGTAAAATATCGCGAGACAAAGGGAATTGGTATTGTATGTGAATGGTTCATTCGATCACTAAAGTCATCGTTGAATATGTGGGAGCCATTATGGATCTCTAGATCCCGCTATTGGTTATTGGTCGAGTGAGTACTCAACCATGTCCGCATAGTTCACGAACCGTAGGGTGACACACTTAAAGTTGGATGTTGAAATGGTAGTACTTGAATATGGAATGGAGTTCGAATATTTGTTCGGAGTCCCGGATGAGATCCCGGACATCACGAGGAGTTCCGGAATGGTCCGGAGAATAAGATTCATATATAGGATGTCACTAGTACAATGCCCGCGCGTTGCTGCGGAAGAGAAAAATAAATTTTTATACTGTTCCACTGATGGAAAATAAAAGTGCATATTAAAAGGTTGTTCCCAGCACCTTACCTCTCTGGAACTGGTCCACACGAATGATATGATTCAAATAAACTTATCCTTGATCAAGCAGGAATCATTCCTAACTTTCTATTGCGTGTAAGTTGAATTTTAGCTTTTTCAATCAACACCTTATGCTTATCCTAGCAATGGTGTGATTTCACAACCATAAACTACAACCATGGTTTAAGACATCAGCTGGCAGAGTATCAGAAAAATAAGCAACAACAGAATATACAGCTAAGCAGCTAGGGTGGAGCACAGATGAACAGCAGCGTTCGGCCGGTCGGCGTTCCGACAAATAAAGTCAGTGTTCTCAGGTGGAGGATGGTCAGTAGGCGTATGGGCAAATAAATTCGGCGTCCAAAAAGGTAAGTCAGCGTGCTCACGTGGAGATGTGGCGGCAGAGTCGGAGGACGACGGGAAGGACATATCTATGGTGCCAGCCTGATCCATCGGCTGATAAAATTGGAGTATTTGAGAAGAGGCTTCACCAAATCAGCAAAACTACCAGGCCGTACGACGTGCACATGTACAAGTGAGGCGGTTTCCGATTGCAAGGGAACACATATTCTTGCTTTCGTGAGCATAGCCTCGCTCGGATGATCGATGGGCAAATCTTTCATGCGTGCCCGCTCGTACCTCCTGGCTGCTGCTTGAGGAGCACCGGATAGAGTACGTTGTTCGGCAATCGGCACCAAGCGGCCGCCGCGCTCTATGGGGGCTGTTCTGGAGGTCACCCGATCTGGCGGATATCGTCCTCCTGTTCCTGCTGCTCCCGACTCTCGTGCCTACGTCCTTGGTCCTCGTCCTCTACTCGCACCCACCGCGCACCTCATGCATACCATGCCACCTGCTGCCTCCGATCATCAGGTCTTCGACGCCATCGGGCCACACCTTCGACCCCAACTTCCTAGCGGCCATGCACCAATTCAGCCTGTAGCAGCAGAACGACACCAGTTCCAGCGGCGGCCACGATTGGTTCCTCGACACCAGTGCCTCTTCCCACACGAGGAAAAAAATCCCGTAATATCTCTTCTATTCATCCCTGTACTTCTTCTTCTCGGATCTGGGGGATCTGGAATCGGCGTGAAGAGAACATGCTTCGCGGCGGCTAGGATGCGAATTAGGGTGGACCGACGGTTGGGTGCCTTTTTTATATGGTACGGTAGGAAGGTACTGTGCAGGTACACCAGTTCTACTGGGCTGCAGTTTGGCTGGGTTGGGCCTAACAGACGTGTCTACGAAAGGAACTAAATAACACGAACGAACCGTTCTTTGATCGTAGTTGGTCTCAGCGGTGGCAGCGCTCGTAATTACAACGGAAAACAGGGGTAACTCGAAAACGGACGAAAAAATTAGGGAGAAACCCTACTGCCTTTATTAGTAGGTAAAGATTTTATGTGAATTAAAATGTCGCGGAAGGTTCTATGGAAGGTTCTAGAAGGTTCTAGAAAAGTCCGGAAGAAACCACCAAGGAAGGTGGAGTCCACATGGGACTCCACCTCCATGGCCGGCCAACCCTAGTGGGGAGGAGTCCCAAGTGGACTCCCCTCAGGGGCCGGCCACCCCCATATGGGAGGTGGAAACCCCACCTTTGGTGGGAGTCCTAGTTGGGCTAGGTTTCCCTCTTATGGAAGGTTTTTGGTTCGGGTCTTATTCGAAGACTTGGACACCAACACTTGGGTATCCACCTATATAATGAGGGGCCAAGGGAGGGGGCCGGCCACCCCAAGACCACAAGCCGGCCGCCCCTTGAAGTGGCCGGCCACCCTCCCAAACCCTAGCCGCCCCTCTCCTCCATATCTCCCGCGTAGCTTAGCGAAGCTCCGCCGGACTTCTCCACCACCACCGACACCACGCCGTCGTCGTCTGTCGGATTCAAGAGGAGCTACTACTTCCGCTGCCCGCTGGAACGGGAGGTGGACGTCGTCTTCATCAACAACCGAACGTGTGACCGAGTACGGAGGTGCCGCCCGTTCGTGGCGCCGGAACCGATCGTGATCAAGATCTTCTACGCGCTTTTGCAAGCGGCAAGTGATCGTCTACCGCAGCAACAAGAGCCTCCTCTTGTAGGCTTTGGAATCTCTTCAAGGGTGAGACTCGATACCCCCTCGTTGCTACCGTCTTCTAGATTGCATCTTGGCTTGGATTGCGTGTTCGCGGTAGGAAATTTTTTGTTTTCTATGCAACGTTATCCAACACGTCTTCCCAAACAGACTGAATATTAACATATTAACATAAGTGACTAATTGTCTACTGTTGTTTTTGGTCCAAAAATGTAGACTCGCAAATAGAGTGCTTTCTTTTATGACAGAGGTCATGTAATTCGATTACATACAACTTTGGGTGTACTGAAGGTTATATTGTTTCAAGGATAACCTGCCACTGTAAAACCTCGCTGTATATCATGAATTTTGTACAACATCAAGGTAATTTCATCGAAATCCTGGTGCATGCCTACAGGTGCATTGTTCAAACGATGTTGATGTAACTTATTAGCACGTTATGATATATGAAAACTTGTCAAAATTCTGGTGAGACAACATAAATATATATGTGGTATAAAACTTATTAGCATGTTATGTAACTTAATCAACTCTTTGTGAAATCAGAACAACAACAAATAAATGTAGAGGGACTAAAAACATTCCAAGTGCTTGCTCCAACTCTTTGTGAAAACAGAACTTATTAGCATGTTCTTAGCATGTTATGTAACTTAGCAGAGATATCAAGGGTAGCTGAAGTTTGTAGCAATGCCCAGATGTTGCCAGTTCATTACCTTGAACATGCGTTGCCTGGCGTTAAGATCATGCAGGTGAATAATTGATAGATGTTCTATATCTGATCGAGAGCATATAGAGTATTTGTAGCAGCAAGAAGAAGGACCTTGTCATCATTATGGCTTGCACCCTGTAAATAAGGGCACAAAATAAACCAATAGTATTGGGATCTGTTCACTTCCTGCATAGTCACTTATAACATGTATTATATTGTGTCGTAACTTACTCTATGAAGCTCTTGAGGTAATATATGAAGTTGTGTCACAGTGGTATTGAATTAAAAGCACCGAGCTAGAGTCCTTGCAGACAAATATGTACTGTTAAAGATGAGTTTTTGGTAAGAAATTCATGTACACCTTCTGAAATGCACGTAAAGAGATGAATCAGCAAGTTTTCCAGGGCTAGACCATGGATGAGATGTAGTAGATGATACATGAAGGTAGCAACATAACATGTAATTAACTTGTGGGGACAAAGAGGAAACTAAAGCCACTGACCAGCAATGTACAACATAAAAAAAACTCAGGTGCAACTTCATTGAGATTTACCATGATGATATGTATCAAACTTATGCGTCAGTTCACAACAGTTGCATGAAGCTACTAAAATCTATGCGTCAATCCACAACAGTTGCAAAGTCTGTTCCGGCACCAGCCACGCTTCACGCTTGCAACTAAAAATGTAGCATATCACTTCAGTGCATTAAAAAATGTTCCAGGTGATGTGAACTTTTCGAGATCACTCATTTATAAGAAACCTAATTATAAGACCATTCCATTGCTGAACACACCAGAAAATTACATAATCGGTCTCAGTTAGGCATATTGCTTTGCAAATTTAAAGAAGGTATATGCATAAAAGGTTGGTTTCTTCAGCCCCTATATTCTACTTAACAGAGAACAACACTCTATTTGCCTGGTAATAATGAAGATGAGAGATCATCTTCCTTAAAAACCGACATAATATTTTCCAGGTAACCTTAAGAACAGATTTTGCCATAACAAATCGTAAATACCACACGCCCATGATTTCTTTCCAAACAAATAGCATATGGAGATTTATTTACGCCATTGATTTAGCGGACAACCAATCCATCCGCACCATCCTCCCTTTCCCAAATATCGCTCTACGCCTCCTAGCCAATCAGCAAGGCGAGCACACGACGATCTAAGCAAACAGCTACAATGGCGAAAATTGTTGGAGCCCATCGACATATCGATTTGGTCTCGGGTAAGTTCGATGAAGCATTCATGCTTACCATCTAATTAGCTTCTGATAAGGGACAGTCGGATTGTGAGAGCGGAAATCATACCGAGCCGGCTGTAGCACTTGTGCAGTGCAGGGAGGGGAAGAGGCCATTGACCCTAGGGCAGGGAGAGGAGGTGTCGGACGAAGCCGTCGTGTGGAGAGGAAGCGGAAAGGAGAAGTCGTGGCGGGGAAAGGGGCGGCGGCGACGCATTGGCGTGAAGAGCTGGCCGCAGGGAGAACCGAGGGAGGGGTGGCCGCTACGTGCTGCAGGCCGGCAGAGGCTTCGCGTTTAACTCCGAACGGCAAGGAAGAGGAGGAGAGGAGGGGCGCCGCACCTGGTGGAATCTGATGGGCGTGCAGTCGCTCTTGACCGCCGCCGCCGCCGCGCCTAGCTTTGCAGAGGAGCTGGCGCTCGGGCTGGGCTAAGCCATCGGAGGAGCGTTTGCGAGGGGATTTGGGGTGTGTTTGGTTCCACGCCAGTGTCGACCCTGCCAAAAAATTGGCTCGCCTGTGATCATAAGGTGCTGCTTGGTTGGGCTCCAATTATTTGGCGAGCCCTAGCCAGCCTATGTCCGCCTGTACAATTTCACGCCAATTCCTGGGCAAGTTGAGGGCGGCCAAATCCTGGGGCTGTTTGGATTGTGCCCTCACGTGCCCTGCCAAAATTTGGCAGCCAAAATTTTGGCGCAGGATTTGGCCGCCCTCAACTTGCCCAGGAATTGGCGTGAAATTGTACAGGCGGACATAGGCTGGCTAGGGCTCGCCAAATAATTGGAGCCCAACCAAGCAGCACCTTATGATCACAGGCGAGCCAATTTTTTGGCAGGGTCGACACTGGCGTGGAACCAAACACACCCCCTGCGCCAAAATTTTGGCTGCCAAATTTTGGCAGGGCACGTGAGGGCACAATCCAAACAGCCCCTTGGTATCTTCGTCTAAACAGAGAGAGACTGATAGCTGGATAAGAACAGAGATGGTGACATTGAGCAACTGTTCTCTGCTTTGGCCTTTGGCTAGCTAGGACTGATTAGCTAGCTAGAGACTGATTACTTCTAGGACTGATTAGCTAGCTACGCTGCTGTTTTTTTTTTTTACGGTAAGCTACGCTGCTGTTATTTCTAAATTAAGAAGCTAGGGCTGAGTCCTAAAAAAAATACACGATGATTAGCTACGTTGCCCTAAGAAAATCTAGCTACACTTTCTAAGAAATGCTAGCTCTTCTTAAAGTGTAGTTCTTCTACAATAGTATTTTTTTTATAAAGCTAAGAAATCAAGTGGAAATGCATAACATATATTCAACGCCACTGGTATTTGCAGGTTTCATGAATGTTCAATTATATTCATTTATCAATTCTACATGTATGCTAGATTTAAAATCAGTCGATCCAGTTTTTATGTTACTTATGCAGTTGCACTTTTAATCTACATCGTTTGCCCTTTTACAAGTGTACAACGGCTAATTTTATCATTTGTAATATATCGTTTGTTTTATACTATGAAATCAGTGGTTTTTATTATTCAACTGACTGGTATGATTTAATAAACTAATTGACTTATGAGAGTGGGACCTTTAAAATGTATGTTCTTGAGCCGTATGAAATTATTATTACTTTGTTCGTATTAAATTGCGCCAAAGTTGTGAAGATTGCGTGCCGCGTTGATTAAAACCGCGTCAATTAAAACGGATCAAAGGGTGTACGTGATTTCACTTACCTGTTTGGAGGTGTTTAGTGATGGTTGATGTTTAATGTTTCTATCTTAATCATTTTTATTTTTACATGTTTTGTTACCCGTAGCAACGCACGGGCACTTTACTAGTCTTCAGAAAATTCAGAATTTCAGAGTTCAGCAACGACATGGGGACACATTTCCACCCATCCGAGCCAAGTTTGAGTCCTTGGACTAACAATTTTGGGTTATCTCGCCATTCTTCTTAATATGATGTGGAGGTGCTCACACAAAATAAATCATACGAGAAACCAACAAATGATTCTCAGACTCCCAGCCACCTTTTTGTTCAGTTCTTCTCTTGCACTGGTCTGAACATAAACTCGTGAGTGCCAAGTAAGAGATTGACTGCTGCGACATAATACACTCGATCATGTGAAGCTCATCTACTCGTAAAGCTTCCTTCAGAAATAAACAAAAATCTACTCAGAAAGGGCAAGAATGGACAATTGAAGTTTGGTGCTGCCATAACTATATCTGAACAAGCAAATGCTCCTGAGTCCGTCCACACACACAATAATGGTATCACCCACAGCCGGCCTGGTCCTATACAAAGCAGAACGCACAATTGTTTGTTGCAACTGAGCCGATACAACCGGGGAATGGTCTGACAAGGTAGACATGCAACATTGCTTTGTTCTGTTCAAACTGCCATTACCATGAGAGGGAGAAACGGGAACAACACCAGCACGATGATGCCACCACATACGTGAAACAAATCAGTACCAAAAACCAGAAGCATCGACCATGCCACAACTGTCAAACATCACATGTAACTTCTCTAAAAACAAGATTCACCACTGGATGTAATTACCATCGAAACAGTCAAAAGCCGAACTGCACAGCTCTGTCAAGACATGAAGACAATGAAGTTCTGAATGCCAACTTCTACACCGACGGTTGGCTGCGAATTTTTCTAACAAAAAAAACGGGCCTAAAGAGTTGCTACAGCAGACCACGCAAATAGTAGAAACACACATTGGTAAATACACAAACAAATCAGCGCAGCAGAACAACCAGAAATTATCTAGCAATAACAGAAACCGCCAAATAAAAGACAGTCGGAGTGCATGCCTACTAAGCTTGTGCATAATTCATGAAAACTTGGTCACTGAATAAACAAGTCATGCTAAGTTGATTAGCCGGTTTGGTGTCAAATGTCCATCTTGATGTGTTGCCGTCCCATGACCCTTACGAGCTCACCATGTTGAACTGGAACTTGGACAGCTGCTGCGGGATGGTGGAAATGACAGGCCCGTACCACTGCATCCACATACATAGAAAGCAAATTTCAGGTTTCCGTTCACACATTTAAGACAGCAACATAAAAGCATGATAGATTAAAGCTGCACAGGGAAATATAGCCATGTGAGAATTAGCTAACTCGGTACGGAGTTTATAGGCTTTACTTGAAAGGGTTCCGTTTGAATTTGGTTAAAAAAAACTGCAGGTTCCAACTGCCATATATACCTATGGCCTGGAAACCAAGCCACATCCAATGGCACCAAAGAAACCCAGATCAAAGAAGTTTCATAGCTACCCCGCAAAAAAAGTTTCATAGCTAGAAGAGACAAATACTTTCTCACAGATATCAACTCCCATTCTTTTATGTGCAGCAAAACAAAACTGATTTATCGGGACACATATTGTTAAGAAAAAAATCTAAGTCCCTGGGCTTTTTATTAGCCATATACATCAACACACTTGGGTACAATGTTTGAAAACATCATGCAAAGCTAACTTTCAGAGTGGGGGGCACTGCCACTTACCTGAACATTGTCATAGAGCTCAAACAGTGGAACAGCAAGTAGCTTCAGGTTCCTTGGAACAGCGAAATACTCCTTTTCAGTCAGGTGAACAATGAAAAGCTTCTTGCACTCCTGTTCAACCACATTGGTCATTTCCATTATCTAATCCCAACTCCCAATAATAGGGGGTAACAGAAACCCCTTAAAGCAACAATGTACCTTGGGCTTGGCTATATGCGGAGGGCAGTAAGGATACATCACAGTCTCAAAGTTTGGCCTCCACCAGACAGCAACACACTCACCAACCTTGAAGTGGTAAACATATTAGATCTTTATCCAAATGGGTACAGTTATCGTTACGCAATATCTAAGAGTAAAAACACCTCATAACATTGTAAGCATGTGGTAACAGAAACGGAACCCAGGATTACTGTAAGCAGCAGCTAGATAGGCAAGTTCACACTGATTCCAAGCATTTCATACTTCGGTAAGTACATAGCAAAGACTGTGCAGAAAGAGTACACTGCAGTGCGACATAACTACCTACAGATGTCCATTGTGAATATTGTTGTATATAAACATGTGGACACAGAAAATTATATTGGCGCATTAGTGAGACAGTAGGCAGTTCATGCTCTAAATCTTGAAAACTGAGAACATGATATCTGCAGTTATCAGTCAGCACCAATGCCACTTTTCCATTTATGTACAGTTGCAATATAGTACATATGGAGCAATATATAATGTTCATGACATGCCTTAAATAAGATGTAACTATTATAGCCATGGTTAGTGGATCACTTTCAGAAAACAAAAAAACAAAAAAAACCATGGTTAGTAGGTGGGTTGATGAAAGCTGAAATAGCAGTTTAGTCGTTTATTTCTTCCAGGTGCAGATACTCTCCTGTACAGAAGTATTAACTATGATTTAACAAGGTACAAAGTGACCAGTTCCAGCAAAACTAGGTAATACACTCTGACCATACACCATCAACAAAAAAACTGAGCTTCTCTCGAATGCCTTACCTGCCAGTTAGGTGGAAAAGTAGGAGAATTCACTGCAAGTTTGCTGGACAGCTTTCTTTTCAGGCCCTCGATTTCTGTAGAATCCCAGATACGTAAGAAAACACATGATAGTTTCATGTACAAGGAACATGATAAAAAAGTGGAGCAACAAAAACGACCATTTTCTCCAGGCTTCAACCGTCCACCAGGAAGTTTGCAAAATGTATTCCCAATTTGCAACAGCAGAATGTGGGGGTGATTGTGCTCTTGCACCTGCATAGGATAACATGAGTAAATATTTCAGTTTGTTTGCCAAGCCCACTGACCAATTGCTATTGCATGAAGTTGCCAGCAATTAGATGTTTCGAAGCATAAAAATGCATACGAACATGATTATGAGATAGAAGAATAGAAACATACCAACAGGATTGCTTCAACACTTGTCCTCATTCCTTCTTTCATGTAGCTGCCATTTGCCAAATTAATTAGTAAGTTGATCAATTTGACAGAACAAGGTTGAGAAACATGCTTAGCAAAGGAGCCAAACTGTTCACATGACACTTAAAAGGCAAAGCATAATGCACATTTATATTTCAGTCAACAGAAGAAACATGAAAGCTTACATCTACTTTCCTTTAAGACACAAATTGATTTCACATTCCAGGCCAGTCTACCAACAAATTATCATGTAAAACTACTAGTTCTTACAAAATGGGGAAATGGACCTTGAAGGCAAGGCACTAAATTCCTTATGTTTGTAGAGTACTGCACAATACTTGTAGATCATTTCTTTTCATCCTACACAAAGACTAGCCTACAAAAGGCATTTCATTGGGCGAATCAATAACATGCAAATGATATAGGGTTGTGCGGAAGCTTTCATACCTATTTGACATAACATGGAAAGTTCTGTCTATTTCAGCATGAAAAGAAAGGGTTTCAGTGATAATATTGCTACTGCAATGTGCAAAACTGAAGACAACAGAAAACAGATTAATCGAGAGTCATCATACCGTGGCAACAGCTGCCTTAGCTGGACCTCTGATACTGGGACATGATTCTGTGAGGCGTCAATATCATTGCTAAGGAGCTATCGAGTGAGGCTGGTACCCATGAGCTTCCGTTACTACTCACATTTTCCATAAACAGTTTCTTATCAAACTGCACCGTTTAATTGCCACCGGGAATTGATTGTCCAAGTAATGGTAAAATTTCTCACCGCCAGGTCGCCTGGGTAAAATGACTTTGGATTGGTTACCATGACTATAAAAGCAAATAGTACAACAATCTCACAGAATAACAAACACACAAGCAAATTTGGAGATAACAGGATGGAGTGAGAACGTGCATGACATTTTGACATGAAATTTGCACACATTAGCAGCAAACTAGCCAGTTAGTCATTTAGCAAAAGAGTTCAAGGATCACCTAGTCCTTGAAGCTTCAAGCAAACACATGCATAGGCAGAACCAAAGCAGTAACACAAGATAAAATATTGGAAATCAGATTCAGGCGCTAGTTATAAACAAGACATCAAAGGCTCGCCAGGCCACAGCCAGACAAGGGCTGGTAGGATTTCGTCAAAGGCATGAAACTCATGAACTCGGCCATCATATTCAGAAGTTCCAGATGAACAAAACTAAAGAGTTGGAAGAAAAGGCTCACCAGGCCAGACAAGGGGTGGTACGATTTCGTCCGTGGCGAAATCGTGGCTTGGTGACGATCTGCTGAGGCGCAGTCTCCTGGCCTCCCCTGTCGCCGCCGCGCCGCTTTCCTTGATTCCCTCTCGCCGCCGCCGCGTAGCGCTCCGGCCTTCCGCCGCCGCGTAGCGCCCCGGTCGTCCCTGTTCCTTCCGCCGCCGCGTAGCGCTCCGGTCTAGCGCCCCGGTCGCCCCTGCCGCCGCGTAGCGCCCCGGCCGCCGCATAGTCCTTCTCCTTCCGCTGCTCCGCCGCGGATCTTGGTTTCTTGTTTTTCTTGACGGGGCCGTTGGTTTCTTGTTACAACCGCTTTGACAACACAACACGGTCCAAGACTCCAAATCCAATTGACCCACACCGTCTCATTGTCTCAACGCACAAAAGAATAACCGAATACAACAACGCAGTCCATCCACAATAAACGTACAGAATCCAGCCCAACGCAAAGTTCACAGAACAGTTCTTCGACGCAAAACCGGACCGAAACAAGAATCAAAGCAGAAAACAAAGTGTCCACTAGCGGTCGCAGCACCTGGAGGCCCTGTGGGCTTGCAGCTCTTCGTAGGTACCGAACTTGTTGCAACAATTGCGGCACTGGAAGGAAAGGCCAAAGTGCTCCTCCGCGTAGTGCGAACCCATTGCGTCCTTGCGGTACGCGGGACGAGGTGTCACCCCCTGCTGGAGACACGCAACGCAGAGAAACTTGCGCCCGCGAACCCAAAGATGGACACTGTTGTCGTCCATCGTTCCGCGAGAACCGAACCTAAGGGCGATGCTTCTTTTTTCTCTTTGTCGGTTGGCTGGTGAATCGGGTGAATTGACTAAAGCGTGCAGAGAGTCACCGTACAGGTTAGGGGCATTTTATATAGGGAGCTGACATGCAACGAACAAAAATGTATTTTCTGTTTTCCATTTTCTTATAAAAATATAATTAGTTTTAGATACACCAATGATGTACACGGTAACCCTACTAGAAATCGGAGTTTTGGCAAAAAAAAAAAATCAGAGTGTGAAGCTTCAACATTAATAAAAGCTTCAAGTTGCTCTTCCATAATAAGCTTCTCACTAGAGACAACCTGGTCAAAAGACAAAGTGTTGATGATCCGACTTGTGTGTTTTGCAATGAGTTAGAGTCTTGTCAACACTTGTTTTTTGATTGTGTGGTTGCTGCTAACATTTGGAAAAGGGCCTAGGATGTTTTGGGTATTGATTTGCAAATTTCAAACATACATGATGTTGCTGCTTTGTGGAATGACAAAAAGAAAAATAAGAAATGTAATATGATCTTTCTTCTCGTTTTGAGAACTATCTGGATTACCGAAATGATCATGTTTTCAATCGGGTTCAATGGTTGGGTATGCAGGTTTTGTGGAAACGCTTGGTATGCGGTTGTGCTCGGTGGAAGATTTCTGCGAAGGAAGAGGAAAGAGAAGGGCTGATGTGTATGTTGAACAAGTTGGAGGGAGTGGCCAGGATGCCTCCGCTATTGTGGCCGGATCCTGGGTGATTCCACAGAAAAAAGCAAGGACAACACTGGAGGTTTGTGACATGAATAGCTCGAGAGGATTTGGCCCAATGCTGATGACAGCAGAAGATCTGGCAAGGACCCTTGAGGCAAATGACTTGGTCCTGGTGGGTGATGGAGCGTGCTTCCAGGTTTTGGATCGTCAGTGAGTTGCGGCTGGGTGATCCGTGGCTAACTCCGCCGTTCTCTGTCGTTGTATGGTGTTGTGTCTTGTCTCTCGTAAGGCCTTGTTTGTGTGTTGTCGTTACGCTGGCTGCAAGTAATGTTGGGTGTTTTGTTTTGGAGTTTGGGTGCTTGTAATGATAAACTCGAATGCTTGTAGACTGTTGATCTGGTTTCAATATATTGGAACCGGGGGCATGCCCCTTTTTCTCTAAAAAAAAGCTTCAAGTTATATATGTCGTCTATAGCTTGAAAAATATGTCTTGATATTAACATATCACCGTTTGTAACAATTACTATTACATAAATTACCTCAAAATTTAATTTGCATGTGATTTGACTCTCTAGGGGAAATCGCTAAACAACTTGGAGGCAACCGTGCACGATGAGCGTTCATTGAGTCAACCCTCTCTCTCTCTCACTCTCCCTCTCCCTCTCCCTCTCTCTCTCTATAGCGAAGGGGTCAACAAAGAGTTGCTTTTGACGCTGGCGGAGGTGAGCCTCATGATATGGATATCCGGGCCTGATACTCTAGGACAGCCATTGATATGATATTTGGGTCTAAGGTTGTACCAGTAGTTTATTATAATCTTGTTATTAGGAGATAATAATGTAGTCAGGTCATGCTGTGGGCCATCTAGGGTTTTAATAGAGTCTGTTTGACTTGGGCATGTCCAAGTTGACCTAGGTTATGCCCAATAAGGGGGCCGGCCGGCCAGCTCTCCCTCTCATATAAGGAGATGGCACGGTTAGGGTTTAGGACAGAACAAGTTTAGTCTAAAAGTTTAGGGTTTCCCTATAGCGTGTGATCACGTGTATCATCCCTGCGGGGTGATACCTCTCCAACGTATCTATAATTTCTTATGGTCCATGCTACTTTTATGATGATACACACATGTTTTATACACACTTTATGTCATTATTATGCATTTTCCGGAACTAACCTATTGACAAGATGCCGAAGTGTCAGTTCCTGTTTTCTGTTGTTTTTTGTTTCGAAATCCTAGTAAGGAAATATTCTCGGAATTTGACGAAATCAACGCCGAGAACCTTATTTTTTCCGGAAGCTTCCGGAGAGCCGGAGAGGGACCGGAGGGGAGCCACGGGGGCCCACACGTGGTGGCGGCGCGGCCAGAGGGGGGGCGCCCCCCTGGTGTGTGGAGCCCCCGTGGCCCCTCCGACTCCGACTCTTCGCCTATATAAGTCTTCCTGACCTAAATCTTCGAGGGGAATAAGCCACGATACGAGAAACCTTCCAGAGCCACCGCCATCGCGAAGCCAAGATTCAGGGGACAGAAGTCTCTGTTCCGGCACGCCGCCGGGACGGGGAAGTGCCCCCGGAAGGCATCTCCATCGACACCACCGCCATCTTCATCGCCGCTGCTGTCTCCTATGATGAGGAGGGAGTAGTTCTCCCCGAGGCTGAGGGCTCTACCGTAGCTATGTGGTTCATCTCTCTTCTTTGTGATCTAGTTGAATATCATCTATGTGCTACTCTAGTGATGTTATTAAAGTAGTCTATTCCTCCTCCATGATGTAATGTTGACGGTGTGTGCATCATGTAGTACTTGGTATAAGCTATGATTGTGATCTCTTGTAGATTATGAAGTTAACTATTACTATGATGGTATTGATGTGATCTATTCCCCCTTTCATAGTCTCGTCGGTGATGGTGTGCATGCTATGTTAGTACTCGGTATAATTGCGTTGGTCTATCATGCACTCTAAGGTTACTTAAATATGAACATCGAATGTTGTGGAGCTTGTTAACTCCGGCATTGAGGTGCTCTTGTAGCCCTACACAATGAATGGTGTTTGTCATCCAACAAGAGAGTGTAGAGTGGTTTTATTATGTGATCAATGTTGAGAGTGTCCACTAGTGAAAGTATGATCCCTAGGCCTTGTTTCCAAACATCGAATCTCCGTTTATTTACTGTTTTGTTGCATGTTTACTCGCTGCCATATTTTATTAAGATTGCTATTACCACTCATATTCATCCATATTACTTGTATTTCACTATCTCTTCGCCGAACTAGTGCACCTATACATCTGACAAGTGTATTAGGTGTTGTGACCCGGCATACCACTGCATGGTGTAGTATGCAAGTTTGATATAACACCAATGAAACACGAGTTCCACTAGTATTATATCGCTCGAGTGGTACAACGAAACATATGCGGGTCCAAGGCATGTCTATAGAATTACAACATTGACTTTGTTACATAAGATCATCACGGCCTCCTACTTTACAATGATGTAAAGCCGCAAATAAACTCCAGAAGAACGACTCGTAGTCTAGTCTTATCACGAACTCTATTTGTAGAGTATTTAACTAGCTATAGAGGCTATGAATAGATTCTAGCTAAATAGAAGCTAGGTTTAGGAAACAAGTTCCTTTCTATTGCTAAGCTAGGTTTTATCCTTGTTGGATGTGGTGTTTGTCTCTTCTGACAGGTTCCTGTCCCTTGAAGTAGTTGTTGAGTCCTCGATCTCTGAGTTGCACTGTAGATCCTCCTTCGATGCCTCCATATCTAAGCGGGGGATTTAAGAGTGGGATGAGTACGAACGTACTCAACAAGTTCATTATAGGAAAGAGGTGTTTAATGCACTAGCTACGGCATTAGACCAGAAAGTCTAATACCAATGCAAGTTTTCATAACCATTTCTTCAAAAGGTTGCTTTTATTCAGAAGAACTATGTCCGTCAGCATTCACCGATTTACTAGAACTTCATGGAGCTCCTTTCCGGTAGCGTTCGCAGTTCCAAATCCCGGAACATGGAGTGACATGTCACGATTCATTACACTCTGCAGAGGTGTGTTGCTTTACCCATAAGAGATCTTAACCTTGGTGCCAACCGAGCCGCGAGCTCGTCCACACTTCCTTTGGTGTGAGGCCCGGTATAAGGTCATAGCCAATCATATTCCTCCGCTACCTCGCACACCCACCCTTTGTTGCATACCCCGACCACCGGGTCCTCGCCGGTCCTCTTACACCAATTAAGGATGGACCCCGACCACGACGACGATGCAGGGACTCGTTAACCAAACTCCTTCGCCGGTAGCTACAACCCATCATAGACCACATTACCGTGGGGAATTAGAAGGGGATCCCCACCCACCAATTGTTCCGCAAGCAGGAACCGCTACGGTAAGCAACAGCTATACCGTGGGGAATTAGAAGGGGCTCCCCACCCACCAATTGCTCCGCAAGATACAACCACTACGGTAAGCGCATCCGTTGATGTACAAGAGGTGGAAATACGATTGACTATTCCGTCCCACTCCAGATCTTATGGTTAACACGGGTATTACGACACAAGAATCACTGGACGACATTTGTTGTTTAATCCTAGATGGATATAAACCCTTGCAATGGAACCTCCACCATATCAACACAATCCATGGTTCCATTGCCCACCACATAGTCACATTCATAGTTATGAAAATAGTGGTTTTGTTTTTCATGCAATAGTGATAAATATAGTACTTTGCAAGTAATTTGGTAAAAATACTCAAATGACATGAGCAAGCAATGAACTTGCCTTTCTTGATCGCAAGATTATGCGGGCAAGGTCTTCGATACGCAATAACTCCAAATTCTGAAATAGCATCATCGTCCGTAAGGACGATGTTTAAAAGATTGGCAAGGATGCAATAATTCATAAGTATGAGATGCAATCGCTCTAAGCGTGACCTAACCTCGATGATTTAGGATCAATGAGTTGTAATGATAGGTTCAGGGTGTGTTGCACTTTTAGAGTGATTCACAAACAAGGTTCTTATTAAGGATTGGTTGTTTGGTATCATAAACAGGTGTTGTACTATATCATACTAATAATACTAATAGCACACAACAATAACATTTGGTATAATTCTAACATGTAATGAATAGTGGTTGGTTTTAGCACTATATGGCATGGTTAATGATTAATTATCATATACTTCAAAAGAATAACTTTTGAAGAACATGTTCTTTAATAAAGAACAAGTATGATAATTAGGGCTGTGGAGTTCTATGGTTTACTATGATTCTAATTGGTTTCTGGAGTAAGGGTTAGATGGATCACAACATAGTTGGATTCATCAGCAACTAGGCTTCATTGGTTTTACTTAAGCATAAGCAACTTAAGCAATTAATTATACATAGTTGCTATCATGGTGGGTTCATCTTGCTGGTGATAGATAGCTAGGGTTTATATGTCCTATAAGCAGGGTTGATGATGATTCTTTATTTTTTTCAAAAGAATAACTTTTGAAGAACATACTTCTTAAATAATAAGAAGTATATCAATTAGGGTTGAGGTGGTTTAGGTTTTACTGTTGGTTTTGTTAAGTAAGAAATAATTGACTCCTAAATAGGATGGTGGATAAGTATCCAACACCAGTAGGGTTTAGTGGAATATGGTTAGGTAATGCTCAAGATTTGGCATAGTTGCTCCTAAGGCTCATCACATTGGTGTGATGCTAAATAGGAATGAATAAGGTTGATAATTTTGGATGATAGGATCTAGGGTTTATATTTAATTGATCCTATTTGATTATCTAGATTTGATGGGTTTGCATAAATGGAATACTAAATTATTGATAATAGGGCTCCTACATTTTATGTGGTATGACAAGTATTTAATTTGCTAATTATGGTTCTATAAATTAAATAAAGTATCATGATTATAAGTTCTAACCTAGGTTTTAGGTTAGAGTCAAGTTAAGGTTCTCATGTAATAATAGAGTTAGGTTTCTAAATGAATCTAGGGTTTAGGATTACACATGAAATGATGAATTCCTAGTTTTCTACCTTATGGAACTAGGGTTTACTATGTACCATATAGTTCTATGATTAATAACTTCATTTTAAATTTGAAGTTATTAATAACTTCAAAATAATATTGAATATGGCATTTATTATTTTTATACAATTAATAATTAGGGTAATTATTAATCAGGGTTTAAATCTCTCTAATAAAGATTTAACAATGTAACCAATAAAGAAAATTAGTTTTAATGTTTTCTTTATTTATTTACTGGTTTTTATTTAAGTTTGGAAATTTTTACTAATTATTGAATTTTAATTGAATTTAGAATTAAAATTAAAGGCTTAAATAACAAGTATTAAATAATTGAATTTTTATTAAAAATAAAATTTTCTTTTTATATTTTTATTGGATAGAGTTTATCTTTATAAGAATTTTGATATCTTATATTTATTTTTCTGAGCTATTATGAATTTTCTAGATTTATTTGAAGTTGTAGAAATTTTACGGAATTAAATTTAAATAACAAAACGGTTTGTACCGTGGCGGACTCGAGAGCCAGACACTGACCAGTGGGGCCAGTGCCACGCAGGCTGCCATGCGAGCGGAGACGGGTCAAGTTTGACCAGTGTGTTTGACTCTACCGACGGTTAAACGCTGGCGAGTCCGCATGCGGCGGCGCCGCCGATTTATGGCGCCCCTGGATGCGCGACTACCACTACTCGAACCCCCTCGACACGCTGAGTCGAATGGTGTGGTTGGTTGCTCGAATGGCTCGCCGGAACATCGCCGGAAACTAAAGCCGCGGCGGAGCAACTCCGGCCAACTAGCTACTGCGAGCTACATGCTATGAATCGGGGCAATTAAGGGCTTGGGAGGTGCGCTAGCTCACCGTGAGGCTTTACAGATGGTCGGTGAAGTCAATCGGAGACGAAGACGACGGCGATTTCCATTTCCCCGCGGTATACCGGCGAAGGGAACGGATGATTGGAGGCTTCTGGGATCTCCCCAACTCGATTCTTTCCACCAGGTTGATCACCAGACTCAGGCACATCTCCTGGTGTAGGATAACGTTGCATAGAAAACAAAAAATTTCCTACCGCGATGTCAACACCCGGATTTTTAAGTCCGAATGCCTATTATGTCATACATCGCAATCCCAGGAATATTGTTGTTGCGAGGCATAATAGTTAAGTATCACAGTCATCATTCATTACAAACCATAAGTCTTACAAATCGGAATCACATGATCCATATTACACGAATAGTTGATCTACTGATCAACGAACAAACACAAGTTCATAGTTCAACATAGCGGAAGCGTAAGATACAAGGACTCTCTAATCCACAGGCCAACGCTTGACGTCGGAAGGCGCTTAGTTGTCGTAGGCGTCCTGCTGGTCATCTCCTTGGTCATCTTCATACTCCGGCCATTTGAATAGCCGGAGACAAAGCCGTGAGTACGTTGAGTACTCGCAAACTAATACTAATGTAAGTGCTAGACATTCTAGTATGGTTTGCTAAGCTCTAGTTTATTTGCATAAAGCTAGTTTTAGTTCACAAAGTTTGAGAAAAGCTTGTTCAAAGTGCTAACTAACTCCAGTGGGAACATTAGTGTCATTCCCACCATTCAAGTGGTGATTTCAATTCAATCCACCACAAGTCATTTCACCATCATCTTTCAACATCATTTTCAAAGATATGACATCGGAAACTGTATGGCCTTTCCAACCGTCCGTAACTGTGGACGCGGCTATTCGAATAGGTTTACACTCTGCAGAGGTTGCACACTCTTGTGCCACAACATTTGATTTCATCCGTCGGGATTTCCCCGAATCATCGTAACACAGTACGCGGATCATCAACCATAACCTTTCACTTACAAATCCTAGTATGAGCACCTCTCCCCATGAGCTTGGCCTCCCGGTGAAGACCAAGCTGTCGGCACGGGAGCGCACGAGGGCTTGGGCCGGACATTCACCTCATTTCGCATCATATCATATCATTTCTTTTGTGGTAGAGGCAGCTTTCGGCATAACCCCGATGACGCTTGTTTAGAGGGAACCCATACTAAGACGCATAAACTTCCAGTTAAGCCCTACCCATAATCAGGTATTGTGAGGGTACTTAATAATTGGAAAGGTATCGCATTCAAACCAACATCATGTTTTATCCAAAAATCACTATCTTCTCTTGGTCATATTCACCTTCAAAAATCATTCAATGGAATGCATCATCATTCCAAGGTTTCAAATTCATTTCAAAATCACATTGTTCCCATCTAGAGTAGTCAAGTTTAGTTCATTAGCATTAGCTCTAATTCATGAGGGGTGCTATCTTGCTTTGCTTGGAAGAGACTAACTCACTACTCTAATAACCAACTTGTATTTCTACCAAAGTTAACTATAAAAGTAACTCATTTAGAAAACAAGTAAAAACTTGTAAAGTAAAAACTTGGGATGGGTCCGCATAAGAAAAGATAAGAAACATGGTGCCTTGCCCCAAGGGGCTTTGCACTTTGCAAGAATATTAGCTTGCATTGGTA
>NC_061513.1:144184984-144212080 GCF_022539505.1 Lolium rigidum | reverse complement strand
TTTGTTTTGAAATTTTTGGGATGTTACAGAATGGTAGTGGGCACTCTAACCCCCTTGCCAGACAAACCTTCAAAGAGCGGCTCCCATTTTATTTTATTTTTTTGGTGGCACTCCTTCCAACCTTTCTTTCACAAACCATGGCTAACCGAATCCTTTGGGTGCCTGCCAACAATCTCATACCATGAAGGAGTGCCTTTTTATTTTAGTTTTATTTTGATGACACTCCTCCCCACCTTTGCTTTCTCAAGCCATGGCTAACCGAATCCTTCGAGTGCCGTCCAACAATCACATACCATGGAGGAGTGTCTATTTTTGTTAATTAATTTGGGACTGGGAATCCCATTGCCAGCTCTTTTTGCAAAATTATTGGATAAGCGGATGAAGCCACTAGTCCATTGGTGAAAGTTGCCCAACAAGATTGAAAGATAAACACCACATACTTCCTCATGAGCTATAAAACATTGACACAAATCAGAGGTAATAAATTTTGAATTGTTTAAAGGTAGCACTCAAGCAATTTACTTTGGAATGGCGGAGAAATACCATGTAGTAGGTAGATATGGTGGACACAAATGGCATAGTGGTTGGCTCAAGTATTTTGGATGCATGAGAAGTATTCCCTCTCGATACAAGGTTTAGGCTAGCAAGGTTATTTGAAACAAACACAAGGATAAACTAGTACATCAAAACTTACATAAAAGACATATTACAAGCATTATAAGACTATACACCGTCTTCCTTGTTGTTCAAACTCAATACTAGAAATTATCTAGACCTTAGAGAGACCAAATATGCAAACCAAATTTTAGCATGCTCTATGTATTTCTTCATTAATGGGTGCAAAGTATATGATGCAAGAGCTTAAACATGAGCACAACAATTGCCAAGTATCACATTATCCAAGACATTATAGCAATTACTACATGTATCATTTTCCAATTCCAACCATATAACAATTTAACGAAGAAGAAACTTCGCCATGAATACTAAAAGCTAAGAACACATGTGTTCATATGAACCAGCGGAGCGTGTCTCTCTCCCACACAAGCATTTATTCAAACAAAAACAAAAAACAAAAACAAACCGACGCTCCAAGAAAAGTACATAAGCTGTGATGGAATAAAAATATAGTTTCAAGGGAGGAACCTGATAATGTTGTCGATGAAGAAGGGGATGCCTTGGGCATCCCCAAGCTTAGACGCTTGAGTCTTCTTGATATATGCAGGGGTGAACCACCGGGGCATCCCCAATCTTAGAGCTTTCACTCTCCTTGATCATGTTGTATCATCTCCCTCTCTTGATCCTTGAAAACTTCCTCCACACCAAACTTAGAACAACTCATTAGAGGGTTAGTGCACAATCAAAATATACATGTTCAGAGGTGACATAATCATTCTTAACACTTCTGGACATTGCACAAAGCTACTGAAAGTCAATGGAATCGAAATATCCATCGAACATAACAAAACAGGCAATGCGAAATAAAAGGCAGAATCTGTCAAAACAGAACAGTTCGTATTGACGAATTTTATTGAGGCACCAGACTTGCTCAAATGAAAATGCTCAAATTGAATGAAAGTTTCGTAAATATCTAAGGATCACTCACGTAAATTGGCATAATTTTCTGAGTTACCTACAGAGAATTTTGCCCAGATTCGTGACAGCAAAGAAATCTGTTTCTGCGCAGTAATCCAAATCTAGTATGAACTTTACTATCAACGACTTTACTTGGCACAACAAAACACTAAACTAAGATAAGGAGAGGTTGCTACAGTAGTAAACAACTTCCAAGACACAAATATAAAACAAAGTACTGTAGCAAAATAACACATGGGTTATCTCCTAAGAAGTTCTTTCTTTATAGCCATTAAGATGGGCTCAGCAGTTTTAATGATGCACTCGCAAGAAATAGTATTTGAAGCAAAAGAGAGCATCAAGAAGCAAATTAAAAACAACTTTAAGCCTAACATACTTCCTATGAAAAATTAATCTTGTAAATAAACAAGTTCACGAAGCATAATGCAACAAGCATAGAAAGATAAAACAAGTGTAGCTTCAAAAATTTCAGCACATAGAGAGGTGTTTTAGTAACATGAAAATTTCTACAACCATATGTTCCTGTCTCATAATAACTTAGCATCATGAGCAAACTCAACAATATAACTATCACATAAAGCATTCTTATCATGAGTCTCATGCATAAAATTATTACTCTCCACATAAGCATAATCAATTTTATTAGTAATAGTGGGAGCAAATTCAACAAAGTAGCTATCAAATATAGGAGGCATATTGTAATCATAATCAAATTTATCCTCCATAGTAGGTGGAACCAAAAGACTACTATCATTATAATCATCATAAATAGGAGGCAAAGTATCATCAAAGTAAATTTCCTCCTCAATGCTTGGGGGACTAAAAAGATCATGCTCATCAAAACCAGCTTCCCCAAGCTTAGAATTTTCCATAGCATTAGCAACAATAGTGTTCAAAGCATTCATATTAATAACATTCCCATTAGCATGCATATAAAGTTCCATGGGTTTTTTAATTCTCTCTTCAAACACATCATGTCCTAATTCAAGATAAAGTTCATAAAGATCTCTCATATTTTTGTTGTTTTCCATTATGCCTAACTAGTGTAAACAGGAAACAAAAAGATGCAATTGCAGGATCTAAAGAAAATAGCTTCGAGCACAAATACAATGGCGCCAGAAAAGTACGTTACCTGGAACCGAAGTATGAGTGCCTTTTACCTTTCCTCCCCGGCAACGGCGCCAGAAAACAGTCTTGATAACCCACAAGTATAGGGGATCGCGATAGTCTTCGAGGGAAGTAAAACCCAAATTTATTGATTCGACACAAGGGGAGGTAAAGAATACTTATAAGCCTTAACAACTGAGTTTTCAATTCAGCTGAACCTGGAAAAGCACTAGTAACAGGGGTGATGTGAAAGTAGCAGTAATATGAGAGCAGTAGTAACAGTAACACATCAGCAGTAATAGGAATATGAGAGCAATGGCACCAGAAAATAGTTGATACTACTTCCAATGACATGTAGAACGAGTATATGATGATTAAAGATGGACTGGGGTTCCCAGCGATCTACACTAGTGGTAACTCTCCAATAACAAGTGACAAGTGTTGGGTGAACAAATTACAGTTGGGCAATTGACAGGATTGATAAAGCATTAAGATAGAACATCAATTCATTAATCATGTAGGCATGTTTTCCAAATATAGTCGTACGTGCTCGCAATGAGAAACTTGCACAACATCTTTTGTCCTACCAGCCGGTGGCAGCCGGGCCTCAAGGGAAACTACTGGATATTAAGGTACTCCTTTTAATAGAGTACCGGAGCAAAGCATTAACACTTGGTGAAAACATGTTATCCTCACATCACCGCCATCCCCTCCGGTTGTCCCGATTTCTGTCACTTCGGGGCCTTTGGTTCCGGACAGCGACATGTGCATACAACTTGTAGATACAATCTAAGCAATACATATAGAGCTTAAATCTAAGATCATGCCACTCGGGCCCTAGTGACAAGCATTAAGCATAACAAGATTGCAGCAACAATAACTTCACAAACTTTATAGATAGACTAATCATAATGTATCATCCATCGGATCCCAACAAACACAACACCGATTACATCGGATGGATCTCAATCATGTAAGGCAGCTCATGAGATCATTGTATTGAAGTACATAGAGGAGAGAATACCAACTAGCTATCGCTAGAACCCGTAGTCCATGGGGGAACTACTCACGGAGCATGATGGAGGCGGTGGCGTCGATGGAGATGGCTTCCGGGGCACTTCCCCGTCCCGGCAGGGTGCCGGAACGAGACTTCGTCCCCCGAATTGGAGTTTCGCGATGGCGGCGGGGCCCCTGGAGTCTTTCTGGAGTTTCGTCAATTGGTACTGTGTTTTTAGGTCGAAAGGGGTTTTATAGGCGAAGAGGCGGCGCAGGAGGGTGCCTGGGGGCTCCTCACCATAGGCTGGCGCGGGCCTAGGCCAGGCCGCGCCGCCTTATGGTGTGGTGGCCCTCTGGCCCCTCTCCGACTCTTCTTCGGTGTTCTGGGCCTTCCGGGAAAAATAGGAGGTTTGGCGTTGATTTCGTCCAATTCCGAGAATATTGCCCGAACAGCCTTTTCGGAACCAAAAACAGCAGAAAACAGAACCGGCACTGTGGCATCTTGTTAATAGGTTAGTTCCGGAAAACGCATAAAAACATTATAAAGTGCAATCAAAACATGTAAGTGTTGTCACAAAACAAGCATGGAACGACAGAAATTATGGATACGTCGGGGACGTATCAGAGCCCAGATTCCAACAAATGGCAAGAAGCCATGAAATCCGAAATGGGATCCATGTATGATAACAAAGTATGGACTTTGGTAGACTTACCTGATAGCCGAAAGGCTGTCGAGAATAAATGGATCTTCAAGAGAAAAACAGATGCCGATGGTAATATTACTCGTCTATAAAGCTCGACTTGTCGCAAAGGGTTTCCGACAAATTCAAGGAGTTGACTACGATGAGACTTTCTCACCCGTAGCGAAGCTAAAATCTGTGAGGATTTTGTTAGCAATAGCTGCATTTTTCGATTATGAGATTTGGCAGATGGATGTCAAAACGGCATTCCTTAATGGAGACATTGAGGAAGAGTTGTATATGGTACAACCCAAAGGTTTTGTCGATCCTAAAAATGCTGACAAAGTATGCAAACTTCAGCGTTCAATCTATGGATTGAAGCAAGCATCAAGAAGTTGGAACCGACGCTTTGATAAAGTGATCAAAGACTTCGGGTTTATACGAGTGTCATGGAGAGGCCTGTATTTACAAGAAAGTGAGTGGGAGCTCTGTAGCATTCCTGATATTATGTGTAGATGACATATTATTGATCGGGAATGATATAGAACTATTAAGCAGTGTTAAAGGTTATTTGAATAATAGTTTTTCAATGAAAGACCTTGGTGAAGCATCGTATATATTAGGCATCAAGATTTATAGAGATAGATCAAGACGCCTAATAGGGCTATCACAGAGTACATATCTGGACAAGATTCTAAAGAAGTTTAGAATGGACGAAAGTAAGAAAGGGTTCTTACCTATGTTACCAGGCAAGGTCTTGAGTAAGACTCAAGGACCGGCTACGGCAGAAGAAAGATAAAGGATGAGTAAGATCTCCTATGCCTCGGCAGTAGGATCTATCATGTATGCCATGCTATGTACTAGACCGGATATAGCACATGTTGTTAGTTTGACTAGCAGATATCAAAGTGATCCAGGTATGGAACACTGGACAGCGGTCAAGAATATCCTGAAGTACTTGAAAAGAACTAAGGATATGTTTCTTTGTTATGGAGGTGACCAAGAGCTCGTTGTAAGTGGTTACACCGATGCAAGTTGGAACACCGATCCCGATGACTCTAAGTCACAATCCGGGTACGTGTTTATATTGAATGGTGCTGCAGTAAGTCGGGCAAGCTCGAAGCGAGTGCACGGTGGTGAAGTCTTCAACGGAATCGGAGTACATAGCGGCTTCAGAGGCTTCATCGAAGCGGTATGGATGAAGAGGTTCATTGTAGAGCTCGGTGTGGTTCCTAGTGCATTGGACCCATTAATCATTTACTCGTGAGAACATGGGTGCCATCGCCAATGCACAAGAGCCAAGGTCACACAAGAGGCTGAAGCATATCAAGCTGCGTTACCACTCGATTCGCGAGTACATCGAAGATGGAGAAGTAAAGATTTGCAAAGTACACACCGATCCGAATGTAGCAGATCCGTTGACTAAAGCTCTCCCTAGGGCAAAGCATGACCAACACCGGAATGCCATGGGTGTTAGGTATATTACAATGTAATCTAGATTATTGACTCTAGTGCAAGTGGGAGATCGAAGGAGATATGCCCTAGAGGCAATAATAAAGTGGTTATTATTTATATCTTTATGTTTATGATAAATGTTTATATATCATGCTATAATTGTATTAACCGAAACATTAGTACATGTGTGATATGTAGACAACAAGAAGTCCCTAGTATGCCCCTTAAACTAGCTTGTTGATTAATGGATGATTAGTTTCATAATCATGAACATTGGATGTTATTAATAACAAGGTTATATCATTATATGAATGATGTAATGGACACACCCAATTAAGCGTAGCATAAGATCTCGTCATTAAGTTATTTGCTATAAGCTTTCGATACATAGTTACCTAGTCCTTATGACCATGAGATCATGTAAATCACTTATACCGGAAAGGTACTTTGATTACACCAAACGCCACTGCGTAAATGGGTGGTTATAAAGGTGGGATTAAGTATCTGGAAAGTACGATTTGAGGCATATGGATCAACAGTGGGATTTGTCCATTCCGATGACGGATAGATATACTCTGGGCCCTCTCGGTGGAATGTCGTCTAATGTCTTGCAAGCATATGAATAAGTTCATAAGAGACCACATACCACGGTACGAGTAAAGAGTACTTGTCAGGAGATGAGGTTAAACAAGGTATAGAGTGATACCGAAGATCAAACCTCGGACAAGTAAAATATCGCGTGACAAAGGGAATTGGTATTGTATGTGAATGGTTCATTCGATCACTAAAGTCATCGTTGAATATGTGGGAGCCATTATGGATCTCCGGATCCCGCTATTGGTTATTGGTCGGAGTGAGTACTCAACCATGTCCGCATAGTTCACGAACCGTAGGGTGACACACTTAAAGTTGGATGTTGAAATGGTAGAACTTGAATATGGAATGGAGTTCGAATATTTGTTCGGAGTCCCGGATGAGATCCCGGACATCACGAGGAGTTCCGGAATGGTCCGGAGAATAAGATTCATATATAGGATGTCATTTTATGTGAATTAAAATGATGCGGAAGGTTCTATGGAAGGTTCTAGAAGGTTCTAGAAAAGTCCGGAAGAAACCACCAAGGAAGGTGGAGTCCCGGAGGGACTCCACCTCCATGGCCGGCCAACCCTAGTGGGGGAGGAGTCCAAAGTGGACTCCCCCAAAGGGGGCCGGCCACCCCCTCCATGGAAGGTGGAACTCCCACCTCTAGTGGGAGTCCTAGCTTGGGTAGGTTTCCCTATCTTATGGAAGGTTTTGGGTTCGGGTCTTATACGGAGACTTGTAGTCCAACCCTTGGGGCTTCCACCTATATAATGAGGGACAAGGGGAGGGGGCCGGCCACCTCAAGACCACCACCTGGCCACACCCCCCATAGTGGCCGGCCACCCCCTCCTAAACCCTAGCCGCCCCCCTCACCTCCATAGCTCCCGCGTGCTTTAGCGAAGCTCCGCCGGAGTTCTCCACCGCCACCGACACCACGCCGTCGTGCTGTCGGATTCAAGAGGAGCTACTACTTCCGCTGCCCGCTGGAACGGGAGGTGGACGTCGTCTTCATCAACAACCGAACGTGTGACCGAGTACGGAGGTGCTGCCCGTTCGTGGCGCCGGAGGGATCGTGGTCAAGATCTTATACGCGCTTTTGCAAGCGGCAAGTGAACGTCTACCGCAGCAACAAGAGCCTCCTCTTGTAGGCTTTGGAATCTCTTCAAGGGTGAGACTCGATAAACCCCTCGTTGCTACCGTCTTCTAGATTGCATCTTGGCTTGGATTGCGTGTTCGCGTGTAACACCCCAAATTTTCAATAAAAATAAAGTTAGAGAATTCCAGAGAAAGCAAAATTTCAAACCAACAAAAACTTTTCTATTTGCATATAGTACCATGCATAGGACTTGTGCATTTGAGTGATATGCCATGATGATTGCTTTTACTTGTATTTGATATGCTCTAAAACCCTAGGGTGAACATATGAAGATCACCAACCAAATAAATCAAAGAGGAAGAAAATCCAATAATTGAAAAACCCTAAAAACCCTAACATATGCCCTATGGCATTTTTATAAATTTTGACCCTAGACCCAATTTGGTCTTCACCATTAGTTGAATAATGTTATTAAACACTTATTACAACTTTTGGAATCACAGAATCACAATTCAAATGAAATTCAAATACAATTCCCACTCACATATGATAATGGACAAAACTGAAATTTATAGTCTGATCACCACTTTGAGCCCCTGCAATTCAATTTTCCCAAACCAACCCTGGCTAACTCTTTGCACCATTTCAAAGTCAACATCAAGGTGAACAACTTTGATGAAGATCACCATGCCAAAATCATCTTGGATCAAGAGCCATGCTCATCCAAAGTCTTAACTTTTTAACATATTCAACATTCCTCACTTAGCCATTTTGGCCAATTTTTGAATTCTAATTTTTCCACTACCATCTCTACTCACCTCTGGTCAAATACAACTATTACCAACACTCACATTTCAAAAACTTTCACCTTTTGAATTAATTCAAATTTGGACTTTTTTCACAATTTCCAAATATGGCACTATTACACACTATTGCAAATAGTGATCTAACCTAACCCTAACTACCCTAAACTACCACATTGTGTTCCCTGGTCCCCTTAAACCCTATTTGCTGCCTAGTGAGGCTGAGGAGAGGAGAGGGCAAGCTAGGGCATGGCCATGCCGGCCATGTCCCCGAGCCCGACCACCTCCACCTCTCTCCCTTCCTTCCCCAACCTGGCCACCCTGCCATTGCTCGCCACCGCACCTCCCTAGTGCCGCCTAGCACCGCCCTGGTCGAGGAGGAGCTCGACAACGCCCGGACGGCGCGCGCCCAAAATCGCCCGGCATGCCGCTCGCGTCGCGACCATGCGCGCCATGGACGCGCACTGGCCACGCGCCGCGCAGCCACCTCGCTCACGCCCTGGTCCCTCCCTCGACAGGTTGAGCACCGCCGTGACACCTCAGCCACGCCAGACACGCGCCCAGCACCAACCCGTGACCGCCGTCGCCGGAGACGACGACCTGCTCCCGTAAACGCCGCGGCCGTCGTGGAAGCAATGCGACCAAACCAGAAGCTCCCCGACCAAGCTGTCGCCACCATTCGCTTCGCCTTGACAAGGAGAACGTTGCCACGCCCTTGCCTAGCTCGACCGCTCGCCGGAGACGCCGCGAGCATGTCGACCACCACCCTGCCCCGCAACCCTTGCTCAATCCTATAAATAGAGAGTTCCCTGGAAGCAACTGAGCACACCACCTCACTCCCCACCCTTCACCACCTCGCCTCGCACCGTTAGCCACCTCGATCGTCGCCGGAGCAAGGCCAATTGCAAGATTGGAGCCGCGGAAGCCCTGGAGCAATCGCCATTGATCCAGGCCACCTCGAGCTCCGCCACTGCTACCAGCTGCTCCGCCGTCGTCCACATCTACCTCGCGCACACTGCCATACCTTGCTGGAGCCGCCGTAAGCTCTCCCACCCCCTACTGCCACCGCCGCACCGTCGGGTTCTCGTCGGAGACGACGATGAACCACGGCTGTAGATCCGCGATCTAATCCAACGCCCCAGCTTCGCCCATACCGTTTCGGGTTTAAACACCCGCTGACAGGCGGACCCCACCCTATCAGGCAGCCCACGCGGGCACAGATGCGTGGTGGGCTGGCTTGGGCCGTTTTAAACCATTTCGGCCCAGTTAGTTTCCCGCCGGCCTTTTTAATTCAAACAGAGTTTAATTAATTCACATGAATTTCAATACTGCCCAAACTTTGAAATTAAATAGTTTCAAATTGGCTAAACCAAATTTAGTGAACTTTACATGGTTGGAAAGCTACTGAAATTATCTAGCAAATGCCACTGGCCTCATGGCCAGATTCTGTGTAGAATTAATGTGGTAAAAATAACAAGACAGGGAATTTTCCCTATTCAAATAATTCTTAAAAATCAACCAAAATAGATATTAAGTTAATTCCAACTCTAATAGCTCACATTTGACTTACACTAATTGTTTATGCAATAAAATGGTGTGGTCACTTTGCATGATCATGCCATGGTTTAATGAATGGATATTTTGACTAGTTTAACTAGTTGATATTGTCCAAAACTATTAAAGTTAAATTGTGTGAAGTCTTACACTTCATTTAAACTTGTCTCACATGGATTCATGGGATGTTTGGACCCCTGGTCCCAAACTCTCTTATATGAATTACTTGAGATTTAAATCAAATGTAATGTTATGTTAAATGGTATGAGGTGATCCACCGCATTTAAATCAGTTTCCCAAATGATGATGATGATGAACATTTGACTTAGGTCAATATGAGTTCATCCATGATTGTTGGAGAAATTAAATCTTAAGAAGATTTCAATGAGAGGAAATTATTTCTCAAGAACCCTATGGAAACTATCATTTACATGTGGAATACAAAGAAGTGAATTCTTTTTAAACCCCACAACCCATGCACCCTAGTTTATTTATTTTGTGTGCATAGAGTAGTTTGTGTGTTTATATGTGATGTGTGGAATAGCCAATGAATTAGTGAGTAATTATACTCGTATTCAAATTTAGACGGTAGCACCGGAGAGTACGCCGAAGAAGAAGGTTGCTACCAAGAGGAGGAGGAGGAACAGTTTGAGAACTACCAAGGCAAGCTAAAATACTATGCAAGCTATTACCAATGCAAGCTAATATTCTTGCAAAGTGCAAAGCCCCTTGGGGCAAGGCACCATGTTTCTTATCTTTTCTTATGCGAACCCATCCCAAGTTTTTACTTTACAAGTTTTTACTTGTTTTCTAAATGAGTTACTTTTATAGTTAACTTTGGTAGAAATACAAGTTGGTTATTAGAGTAGTGAGTTAGTCTCTTCCAAGCAAAGCAAGATAGCACCCCTCATGAATTAGAGCTAATGCTAATGAACTAAACTTGACTACTCTAGATGGGAACAATGTGATTTTGAAATGAATTTGAAACCTTGGAATGATGATGCATTCCATTGAATGATTTTTGAAGGTGAATATGACCAAGAGAAGATAGTGATTTTTGGATAAAACATGATGTTGGTTTGAATGTGATACCTTTCCAATTATTAAGTACCCCCACAATACCTGATTATGGGTAGGGCTTAACTGGAAGTTTATGCGTCTTAGTATGGGTTCCCTCTAAACAAGCGTCATCGGGGTTATGCCGAAAGCTGCCTCTACCACAAAAGAAATGATATGATATGATGCGAAATGAGGTGAATGTCCGGCCCAAGCCCTGTGCAGTTCCCAGGCTGACAGTTGGTCTTCACTGGGAGGCCAAGCTCATGGGGAGAGGTGCTCATACTAGGATTTGTAAGTGAAAGGTTATGGTTGATGATCCGCGTACTATGTTACGATGATTCGGGGAAATCCCGACGGATGAAATCAAATGTTGTGGCACAAGTGTGCAACCTCTGCAGAGTGTAAACCTATTCGAATAGCCGCGTCCACGGTTACGGACGGTTGGAAAGGCCATACAGTTTCCGATGTCATATCTTTGAAAATGATGTTGAAAGATGATGGTGAAATGACTTGTGGTGGATTGAATTGAAATCACCACTTGAATGGTGGGAATGACACTAATGTTCCCACTCGGAGTTAGTTAGCACTTTGAACAAGCTTTTCTCAAACTTTGTGAACTAAAACTAGCTTTATGCAAATAAACTAGAGCTTAGCAAACCATACTAGAATGTCTAGCACTTACATTAGTATTAGTTTGCGAGTACTCAACGTACTCACGGCTTTGTCCCCGGCTATTCAAATGGCCGGAGTATGAAGATGACCAAGGAGATGACCAGCGGGACGCCTACGACAACTAAGCGCCTTCCGACGTCAAGCGTTGGCCTCGTGGATTAGAGAGTCCTTGTATCTTACGCTTCCGCTATGTTGAACTATGAACTTGTGTTTGTTCGTTGATCGGTAGATCAACTATTCGTGTAATATGGATCATGTGATTCCGATTTGTAAGACTTATGGTTTGTAATGAATGATGACTGTGATACTTAACTATTATGCCTCGCAACAACAATATTCCTGGGATTGCGATGTATGACATAATAGGCATTCGGACTTAAAAATCCGGGTGTGGACATCGCGGTAGGAAATTTTTTGTTTTCTATGCAACGTTATCCTACACCAGGAGATGTGCCTGAGTCTGGTGATCAACCTGGTGGAAAGAATCGAGTTGGGGAGATCCCAGAAGCCTCCAATCATCCGTTCCCTTTCGCTGGTATACCGCGGGGAAATGGAAATCGCCGTCGTCTTCGTCTCCGATTGACTTCACCGACCATCTGTAAAGCCTCACGGTGAGCTAGCGCACCTCCCAAGCCCTTAATTGCCCCGATTCATAGCATGTAGCTCACAGTAGCTAGTTGGCCGGAGTTGCTCCGTCGCGGCTTTAGTTTCCGGCGATGTTCTGGCGAGCCATTCGAGCAACCAACCACACCATTCGACTCAGCGTGTCGAGGGGGTTCGAGTAGTGGTAGTCGCGCATCCAGGGGCGCCATAAATCGGCGGCGCCGCCGCACGCGGACTCGCCAGCGTTTAACCGTCGGTAGAGTCAAACACACTGGTCAAACTTGACCCGTCTCCGCTCGCATGGCAGCCTGCATGGCACTGGCCCCACTGGTCAGTGTCTGGCTCTCAGGTCTGCCACGGTACAAACCGTTTTGTTATTTAAATTTAATTCCAGAAAATTTCTACAACTTCAAATAAATCTAGAAAATTCATAATAGCTCAGAAAAATAAATATAAGATATCAAAATTCTTATAAAGATAAACTCTATCCAATAAAAATATAAAAAGAAAATTTTATTTTTAATAAAAATTCAATTATTTAATACTTGTTATTTAAGCCTTTAATTTTAATTCTAAATTCAATTAAAATTCAATAATTAGTAAAAATTTCCAAACTTAAATAAAAACCAGTAAATAAATAAAGAAAACATTAAAACTAATTTTCTTTATTGGTTACATTGTTAAATCTTTATTAGAGAGATTTAAACCCTGATTAATAATTACCCTAATTATTAATTGTATAAAAATAATAAATGCCATATTCAATATTATTTTGAAGTTATTAATAACTTCAAATTTAAAATGAAGTTATTAATCATAGAACTATATGGTACATAGTAAACCCTAGTTCCATAAGGTAGAAAACTAGGAATTCATCATTTCATGTGTAATCCTAAACCCTAGATTCATTTAGAAACCTAACTCTATTATTACATGAGAACCTTAACTTGACTCTAACCTAAAACCTAGGTTAGAACTTATAATCATGATACTTTATTTAATTTATAGAACCATAATTAGCAAATTAAATACTTGTCATACCACATAAAATGTAGGAGCCCTATTATCAATAATTTAGTATTCCATTTATGCAAACCCATCAAATCTAGATAATCAAATAGGATCAATTAAATATAAACCCTAGATCCTATCATCCAAAATTATCAACCTTATTCATTCCTATTTAGCATCACACCAATGTGATGAGCCTTAGGAGCAACTATGCCAAATCTTGAGCATTACCTAACCATATTCCACTAAACCCTACTGGTGTTGGATACTTATCCACCATCCTATTTAGGAGTCAATTATTTCTTACTTAACAAAACCAACAGTAAAACCTAAACCACCTCAACCCTAATTGATATACTTCTTATTATTTAAGAAGTATGTTCTTCAAAAGTTATTCTTTTGAAAAAAATAAAGAATCATCATCAACCCTGCTTATAGGACATATAAACCCTAGCTATCTATCACCAACGAAGATGAACCCACCATGATAGCAACTATGTATAATTAATTGCTTAAGTTGCTTATGCTTAAGTAAAACCAATGAAGCCTAGTTGCTGATGAATCCAACTATGTTGTGATCCATCTAACCCTTACTCCAGAAACCAATTAGAATCATAGTAAACCATAGAACTCCACAGACCCTAATTATCATACTTGTTCTTTATTAAAGAACATGTTCTTCAAAAGTTATTCTTTTGAAGTATATGATAATTAATCATTAACCATGCCATATAGTGCTAAAACCAACCACTATTCATTACATGTTAGAATTATACCAAATGTTATTGTTGTGTGCTATTAGTATTATTAGTATGATATAGTACAACACCTGTTTATGATACCAAACAACCAATCCTTAATAAGAACCTTGTTTGTGAATCACTCTAAAAGTGCAACACACCCTGAACCTATCATTACAACTCATTGATCCTAAATCATCGGGGTTAGGTCACGCTTAGAGCGATTGCATCTCATACTTATGAATTATTGCATCCTTGCCAATCTTTTAAACATCGTCCTTACCGGACGATGATGCTATTTCAGAATTTGGAGTTATTGCGTATCGAAGACCTTGCCTGCATAATCTTGCAGTCAAGAAAGGCAAGTTCATTGCTTGCTCATGTCATTTGAGTATTTTTACCAAATTACTTGCAAAGTACTATATTTATCACTATTGCATGAAAAACAAAACCACTATTTTCATAACTATGAATGTGACTATGTGGTGGGCAATGGAACCATGGATTGTGTTGATATGGTGGAGGTTCCATTGCAAGGGTTTATATCCATCTAGGATTAAACAACAAATGTCGTCCAGTGATTCTTGTGTCGTAATACCCGTGTTAACCATAAGATCTGGAGTGGGACGGAATAGTCAATCGTATTTCCACCTCTTGTACATCAACGGATGCGCTTACCGTAGTGGTTGTATCTTGCGGAGCAATTGGTGGGTGGGGAGCCCCTTCTAATTCCCCACGGTATAGCTGTTGCTTACCGTAGCGGTTCCTGCTTGCGGAACAATTGGTGGGTGGGGATCCCCTTCTAATTCCCCACGGTAATGTGGTCTATGATGGGTTGTAGCTACCGGCGAAGGAGTTTGGTTAACGAGTCCCAGACTGTCGTCGTGGTCGGGGTCCATCCTTAATTGGTGTAAGAGGACCGGCGAGGACCCAGGGTCGGGGTATGCAACAAAGGGTGGGTGTGCGAGGTAGCGGAGGAATATGATTGGCTATGACCTTATACCGGGCCTCACACCAAAGGAAGTGTGGACGAGCTCGCGGCTCGGTTGGCACCAAGGTTAAGATCTCTTATGGGTAAAGCAACACACCTCTGCATAGTGTAATGAATCGTGACATGTCACTCCATGTTCCGGGATTTGGAACTGCGAACGCTACCGGAAAGGAGCTCCATGAAGTTCTAGTAAATCGGTGAATGCTGACGAACATAGTTCTTCTGAATAAAAGCAACCTTTTGAAGAAATGGTTATGAAAACTTGCATTGGTATTAGACTTTCTGGTCTAATGCCGTAGCTAGTGCATTAAACACCTCTTTCCTATAATGAACTTGTTGAGTACGTTCGTACTCATCCCACTCTTAAATCCCCTGCTTAGATATGGAGGCATCGAAGGAGGATCTACAGTGCAACTCAGAGATCGAGGACTCAACAACTACTTCAAGGGACAGGAACCTGTCAGAAGAGACAAACACCACATCCAACAAGGATAAAACCTAGCTTAGCAATAGAAAGGAACTTGTTTCCTAAACCTAGCTTCTATTTAGCTAGAATCTATTCATAGCCTCTATAGCTAGTTAAATACTCTACAAATAGAGTTCGTGATAAGACTAGACTACGAGTCGTTCTTCTGGAGTTTATTTGCAGTTTTACATCATTGTAAAGTAGGAGGCTGTGATGATCTTATGTAACAAAGTCAATGTTGTAATTCTATAGACATGCCTTGGACCCGCATATGTTTCTGTTGTACCACTCTGAGCGATATAATACTAGTGGAACTGTGTTTCATTGGTGTTATATCAAACTTGCATACTACACCATGCAGTGGTATGCCGGGTCACAACACCTAATACACTTGTCAGATGTATAGGTGCACTAGTTCGGCGAAGAGATAGTGAAATACAAGTAATATGGATGAATATGAGTGGTAATAGCAATCTTAATAAAATATGGCAGCGAGTAAACATGCAACAAAACAGTAAATAAACGGAGATTCGATGTTTGGAAACAAGGCCTAGGGATCATACTTTCACTAGTGGACACTCTCAACATTGATCACATAATAAAACCACTCTACACTCTCTTGTTGGATGACAAACACCATTCATTGTGTAGGGCTACAAGAGCACCTCAATGCCGGAGTTAACAAGCTCCACAACATTCGATGTTCATATTTAAGTAACCTTAGAGTGCATGATAGACCAACGCAATTATACCGAGTACTAACATAGCATGCACACCATCACCGACAGACTATGAAAGGGGGAATAGATCACATCAATACCATCATAGTAATAGTTAACTTCATAATCTACAAGAGATCACAATCATAGCTTATACCAAGTACTACATGATGCACACACTGTCAACATTACATCATGGAGGAGGAATAGACTACTTTAATAACATCACTAGAGTAGCACATAGATGATATTCAACTAGATCACAAAGAGAGAGATGAACCACATAGCTACGGTAGAGCCCTCAGCCTAGGGGAGAACTACTCCCTCCTCATCATAGGAGACAACCAGCGGCGATGAAGATGGCGGTGGTGTCGATGGAGATGCCTTCCGGGGCACTTCCCCGTCCCGCGGCGTGCCGGAACGGAGACTTCGTCCCCCGAATCTTGGCTTCGCGATGGCGGTGGCTCCGGAAGGTTTCTCGTATCGTGGCTTATTCCCCTCGAAGATTTAGGTCGGGAAGACTTATATAGGCGAAGAGTCGGAGTCGGAGGGGCCACGGGGCTCCACACACCGGGGGCCCCCTCTGGCCGCGCCGCCACCACGTGTGGGCCCCCCAGGGCTCCCCTCTGGTCCCTCTCTGGCTCTCTGGAAGCTTCCGGAAAAAATAAGGTTCTGGGCGTTGATTTCGTCAAATTCCGAGAATATTTCCTTACTAGGATTTCTGAAACAAAAAACAACAGAAAACAGGAACTGACACTTCGGCATCTTGTCAATAGGTTAGTTCCGGAAAATGCATAATAATGACATAAAGTGTGTATAAAACATGTGTGTATCATCATAAAAGTAGCATGGACCATAAGAAATTATAGATACGTTGGAGAGGTATCACCCCGCAGGGATGATACACGTGATCACACGCTATAGGGAAACCCTAAACTTTTAGACTAAACTTGTTCTCGTCCTAAACCCTAACCGTGCCATCTCCTTATATGAGAGGGAGAGCTGGCCGGCCGGCCCCCTTATTGGGCATAACCTAGGTCGACTTGGACATGCCCAAGTCAAACAGACTCTATTAAAACCCTAGATGGCCCACAGCATGACCTGACTACATTATTATCTCCTAATAACAAGATTATAATAAACTACTGGTACAACCTTAGACCCAAATATCATATCAATGGCTGTCCTAGAGTATCAGGCCCGGATATCCATATCATGAGGCTCACCTCCGCCGGCGTCAAAAGCAACTCTTTGTTGACCCCTTCGCTATAGAGAGAGAGAGGGAGAGGGAGAGGGAGAGTGAGAGAGAGAGAGGGTTGACTCAATGAACGCTCATCGTGCACGGTTGCCTCCAAGTTGTTTAGCGATTTCCCCTAGAGAGTCAAATCACATGCAAATTAAATTTTGAGGTAATTTATGTAATAGTAATTGTTACAAACGGTGATATGTTAATATCAAGACATATTTTTCAAGCTATAGACGACATATATAACTTGAAGCTTTTTTTTAGAGAAAAAGGGGCATGCCCCCGGTTCCAATATATTGAAACCAGATCGACAGTCTACAGCATTCAGAGTTTATCATTACAAGCACCCAAACTCCAAAACAAAACACCCAACATTACTTGCGACTAGCGTAACGACAACACACAAACAAGGCCTTACGAGAGACAGAGACACAACACCATACAGACGACGGAGAACGGCAGGTTAGCCACAGATCACCCAGCGCAACTCACTGACGATCCAAAACCTAGAAGCACGCTCCATCACCCACCAGGACCAAGTCATTTGCCTCAAGGGTCCTTGCCAGATCTTCTGCTGTCATTAGCATTGGGCCAAATCCTCTCGAGCTATTCATGTCACAAACCTCCAGTGTTGTCCTTGCTTTTTTCTGTGGAATCACCCAGGATCCGGCCACAATAGCGGAGGCATCCTGGCCACTCCCTCCAACTTGTTCAACATACACATCAGCCCTTCTCTTTCCTCTTCCTTCAGTAAAATCTTCCACTGAGCACAACTGCATACCAAGCGTTTCCACAAAACCTGCATACCCGACCATTGAACCCGATTGAAAACATGATCATTTCGGTAATCCGAGATAGTTCTCAAAACAGCGAGCAAAGATCATATTACATTTCTTATTTTTCTTTTTGTCATTCCACAAAGCAAGCAACATCATGTATGTTTGAAATTTGCAAATCAATACCCAAAACATCCTAGGCCCTTTTCCAAATGTTAGCAAGCAACCACACAATCAAAAAACAAGTGTTGACAAGACTCTAACTCATTGCAAAACACACAAGTCGGATCATCAACACTTTGTCTTTTGACCAGGTTGTCTTTAGTGAGAAGCTTATTATGGAAGAGCAACTTGAAGCTTTTATTAATGTTGAAGCTTCACACTCTGATTTTTTTTTTTTGCCAAAACTCCGATTTCTAGTAGGGTTACCGTGTACATCATTGGTGTATCTAAAACTAATTATATTTTTATAAGAAAATGGAAAACAGAAAATACATTTTTGTTCGTTGCATGTCAGCTCCCTATATAAAATGCCCCTAACCTGTACGGTGACTCTCTGCACGCTTTAGTCAATTCACCCGATTCACCAGCCAACCGACAAAGAGAAAAAGAAGCATCGCCCTTAGGTTCGGTTCTCGAGGAACGATGGACGACAACAGTGTCCATCTTTGGGTTCGCGGGCGCAAGTTTCTCTGCGTTGCGTGTCTCCAGCAGGGGGTGACACCTCGTCCCGCGTACCGCAAGGACGCAATGGGTTCGCACTACGCGGAGGAGCACTTTGGCCTTTCCTTCCAGTGCCGCAATTGTTGCAACAAGTTCGGTACCTACGAAGAGCTGCAAGCCCACAGGGCCTCCAGGTGCTGCGACCGCTAGTGGACACTTTGTTTTCTGCTTTGATTCTTGTTTCGGTCCGGTTTTGCGTCGAAGAACTGTTCTGTGAACTTTGCGTTGGGCTGGATTCTGTACGTTTATTGTGGATGGACTGCGTTGTTGTATTCGGTTATTCTTTTGTGCGTTGAGACAATGAGACGGTGTGGGTCAATTGGATTTGGAGTCTTGGACCGTGTTGTGTTGTCAAAGCGGTTGTAACAAGAAACCAACGGCCCCGTCAAGAAAAACAAGAAACCAAGATCCGCGGCGGAGCAGCGGAAGGAGAAGGACTATGCGGCGGCCGGGGCGCTACGCGGCGGCAGGGGCGACCGGGGCGCTAGACCGGAGAGCTACGCGGCGGCGGAAGGAACAGGGACGACCGGGGCGCTACGCGGCGGCGGAAGGCCCGAGCGCTACGCGGCGGCGGCGAGAGGGAATCAAGGAAAGCGGCGCGGCGGCGACAGCGGAGGCCAGGAGACTGCGCCTCAGCAGATCGTCAGCAAGCCAAGGTTTCGCCACGGACGAAATCCTACCAGCCCTTGTTCTGGCCTGGTGAGCCTTTTCTTCCAACTCTTTAGTTTTGTGCATCTGGAACTTCTGAACATGATGGCCGAGTTCATGAGTTTCATGCCTTTGACGAAATCCTACCAGCCCTTGTCTGGCTGTGGCCTGGCGAGCCTTTGATGTCTTGTTTATAACTAGCGCCTGAATCTGATGTCCAATATTTTATCTTGTGTTACTGCTTTGGATAGTATAGTTGGTTCTGCCTATGCATGTGTTTGCTTGAAGCTTCAAGGACTAGGTGATCCTTGAACTGTTTTGCTAAATGACTAACTGGCTAGTTTGCTGCTAATGTGTGCAAATTTCATGTCAAAATGTCATGCACGTTCTCACCCCATCCTGTTATCTGCAAATTTGCGCGTGTGTTTTTTATTCTGTGAGATTGTTGTACTATTTGCTTTTATAATCATGGTCACCAATCCAATGTCATTTTACCCAGGCGACCTGGCGGTGAGAATTTTTTACCATTACTTGGACAATCAATTCCCGGTGGCAATTAAACAGTGCAGTTTGATAACAAACTGTTTATGGAAAATGTGAGGAGTAACGGAAGCTGATGGGTACCAGCCTCACTCGATAGCTCCTTAGCAATGATATTAACGCCTCATAGAATCTTGTCCTGTTAGTATCAGAGGTCCAGCTAAGGCAGCTGTTGCCACGGTATGCTGACTCTCGATTAATCTGTTTTCTGTTGTCTTCAGTTTTGCACATTGCAGTAGCAATATTATCACTGAAACCCTTTCTTTTCATGCTGAAATAGACAGAACTTTCCATGTTATGTCAAATAGGTATGAAAGCTTCCGCACAACCCTATATCATTTGCATGTTATTGATTCGCCCAATGAAATGCCTTTTGTAGGCTAGTCTTTGTGTAGGATGAAAAGAAATGATCTACAAGTATTGTGCAGTACTCTACAAACATAAGGAATTTAGTGCCTGCCTTCAAGGTCCATTTCCCCATTTTGTAAGAACTAGTAGTTTTACATGATAATTTGTTGGTAGACTGGCCTGGAATGTGAAATCAATTTGTGTCTTAAAGGAAAGTAGATGTAAGCTTTCATGTTTCTTCTGTTGACTGAAATATAAATGTGCATTATGCTTTGCCTTTTAAGTGTCATGTGAACAGTTTGGCTCCTTTGCTAAGCATGTTTCTCAACCTTGTTCTGTCAAATTGATCAACTTACTAATTAATTTGGCAAATGGCAGCTACATGAAAGAAGGAATGAGGACAAGTGTTGAAGCAATCCTGTTGGTATGTTTCTATTCTTCTATCTCATAATCATGTTCGTATGCATTTTTATGCTTCGAAGCATCTAATTGCTGGCAACTTCATGCAATAGCAATTGGTCAGTGGGCTTGGCAAACAAACTGAAATATTTACTCATGTTATCCTATGCAGGTGCAAGAGCACAATCACCCCCACATTCTGCTGTTGCAAATTGGGAATACATTTTGCAAACTTCCTGGTGGACGGTTGAAGCCTGGAGAAAATGGTCGTTTTTGTTGCTCCACTTTTTTATCATGTTCCTTGTACATGAAACTATCATGTGTTTTCTTACGTATCTGGGATTCTACAGAAATCGAGGGCCTGAAAAGAAAGCTGTCCAGCAAACTTGCAGTGAATTCTCCTACTTTTCCACCTAACTGGCAGGTAAGGCATTCGAGAGAAGCTCAGTTTTTTTGTTGATGGTGTATGGTCAGAGTGTATTACCTAGTTTTGCTGGAACTGGTCACTTTGTACCTTGTTAAATCATAGTTAATACTTCTGTACAGGAGAGTATCTGCACCTGGAAGAAATAAACGACTAAACTGCTATTTCAGCTTTCATCAACCCACCTACTAACCATGGTTTTTTTTGTTTTTTTGTTTTCTGAAAGTGATCCACTAACCATGGCTATAATAGTTACATCTTATTTAAGGCATGTCATGAACATTATATATTGCTCCATATGTACTATATTGCAACTGTACATAAATGGAAAAGTGGCATTGGTGCTGACTGATAACTGCAGATATCATGTTCTCAGTTTTCAAGATTTAGAGCATGAACTGCCTACTGTCTCACTAATGCGCCAATATAATTTTCTGTGTCCACATGTTTATATACAACAATATTCACAATGGACATCTGTAGGTAGTTATGTCGCACTGCAGTGTACTCTTTCTGCACAGTCTTTGCTATGTACTTACCGAAGTATGAAATGCTTGGAATCAGTGTGAACTTGCCTATCTAGCTGCTGCTTACAGTAATCCTGGGTTCCGTTTCTGTTACCACATGCTTACAATGTTATGAGGTGTTTTTACTCTTAGATATTGCGTAACGATAACTGTACCCATTTGGATAAAGATCTAATATGTTTACCACTTCAAGGTTGGTGAGTGTGTTGCTGTCTGGTGGAGGCCAAACTTTGAGACTGTGATGTATCCTTACTGCCCTCCGCATATAGCCAAGCCCAAGGTACATTGTTGCTTTAAGGGGTTTCTGTTACCCCCTATTATTGGGAGTTGGGATTAGATAATGGAAATGACCAATGTGGTTGAACAGGAGTGCAAGAAGCTTTTCATTGTTCACCTGACTGAAAAGGAGTATTTCGCTGTTCCAAGGAACCTGAAGCTACTTGCTGTTCCACTGTTTGAGCTCTATGACAATGTTCAGGTAAGTGGCAGTGCCCCCCACTCTGAAAGTTAGCTTTGCATGATGTTTTCAAACATTGTACCCAAGTGTGTTGATGTATATGGCTAATAAAAAGCCCAGGGACTTAGATTTTTTTCTTAACAATATGTGTCCCGATAAATCAGTTTTGTTTTGCTGCACATAAAAGAATGGGAGTTGATATCTGTGAGAAAGTATTTGTCTCTTCTAGCTATGAAACTTTTTTTTGCGGGGTAGCTATGAAACTTCTTTGATCTGGGTTTCTTTGGTGCCATTGGATGTGGCTTGGTTTCCAGGCCATAGGTATATATGGCAGTTGGAACCTGCAGTTTTTTTTAACCAAATTCAAACGGAACCCTTTCAAGTAAAGCCTATAAACTCCGTACCGAGTTAGCTAATTCTCACATGGCTATATTTCCCTGTGCAGCTTTAATCTATCATGCTTTTATGTTGCTGTCTTAAATGTGTGAACGGAAACCTGAAATTTGCTTTCTATGTATGTGGATGCAGTGGTACGGGCCTGTCATTTCCACCATCCCGCAGCAGCTGTCCAAGTTCCAGTTCAACATGGTGAGCTCGTAAGGGTCATGGGACGGCAACACATCAAGATGGACATTTGACATCAAACCGGCTAATCAACTTAGCATGACTTGTTTATTCAGTGACCAAGTTTTCATGAATTATGCACAAGCTTAGTAGGCATGCACTCCGACTGTCTTTTATTTGGCGGTTTCTGTTATTGCTAGATAATTTCTGGTTGTTCTGCTGCGCTGATTTGTTTGTGTATTTACCAATGTGTGTTTCTACTATTTGCGTGGTCTGCTGTAGCAACTCTTTAGGCCCGTTTTTTTTGTTAGAAAAATTCGCAGCCAACCGTCGGTGTAGAAGTTGGCATTCAGAACTTCATTGTCTTCATGTCTTGACAGAGCTGTGCAGTTCGGCTTTTGACTGTTTCGATGGTAATTACATCCAGTGGTGAATCTTGTTTTTAGAGAAGTTACATGTGATGTTTGACAGTTGTGGCATGGTCGATGCTTCTGGTTTTTGGTACTGATTTGTTTCACGTATGTGGTGGCATCATCGTGCTGGTGTTGTTCCCGTTTCTCCCTCTCATGGTAATGGCAGTTTGAACAGAACAAAGCAATGTTGCATGTCTACCTTGTCAGACCATTCCCCGGTTGTATCGGCTCAGTTGCAACAAACAATTGTGCGTTCTGCTTTGTATAGGACCAGGCCAGCTGTGGGTGATACCATTATTGTGTGTGTGGACGGACTCAGGAGCATTTGCTTGTTCAGATATAGTTATGGCAGCACCAAACTTCAATTGTCCATTCTTGCCCTTTCTGAGTAGATTTTTGTTTATTTCTGAAGGAAGCTTTACGAGTAGATGAGCTTCACATGATCGAGTGTATTATGTCGCAGCAGTCAATCTCTTACTTGGCACTCACGAGTTTATGTTCAGACCAGTGCAAGAGAAGAACTGAACAAAAAGGTGGCTGGGAGTCTGTGAGAATCATTTGTTGGTTTCTCGTATGATTTATTTTGTGTGAGCACCTCCGCATCATATTAAGAAGAATGGCGAGATAACCCAAAATTGTTAGTCCAAGGACTCAAACTTGGCTCGGATGGGTGGAAATGTGTCCCCATGTCGTTGCTGAACTCTGAAATTCTGAATTTTCTGAAGACTAGTAAAGTGCCGCGTGCGTTGTTACTGGTAACAAAACATGTAAAAATAAAAATGATTAAGATAGAAACATTAAACATCAACCATCACTAAACACCTCCAAACAGGTAAGTGAAATCACGTACACCCTTTGATCCGTTTTAATTGACGCGGTTTTAATCAACGCGGCACGCAATCTTCACAACTTTGGCGCAATTTAATGCGAACAAAGTAATAATAATTTCATACGGCTCAAGAACATACATTTTAAAGGTCCCACTCTCATAAGTCAATTAGTTTATTAAATCATACCAGTCAGTTGAATAATAAAAACCACTGATTTCATAGTATAAAACAAACGATATATTACAAATGATAAAATTAGCCGTTGTACACTTGTAAAAGGGCAAACGATGTAGATTAAAAGTGCAACTGCATAAGTAACATAAAAACTGGATCGACTGATTTTAAATCTAGCATACATGTAGAATTGATAAATGAATATAATTGAACATTCATGAAACCTGCAAATACCAGTGGCGTTGAATATATGTTATGCATTTCCACTTGATTTCTTAGCTTTATAAAAAAAATACTATTGTAGAAGAACTACACTTTAAGAAGAGCTAGCATTTCTTAGAAAGTGTAGCTAGATTTTCTTAGGGCAACGTAGCTAATCATCGTGTATTTTTTTAGGACTCAGCCCTAGCTTCTTAATTTAGAAATAACAGCAGCGTAGCTTACCGTAAAAAAATACAGCAGCGTAAGCTAGCTAATCAGTCCTAGAAGTAATCAGTCTCTAGCTAGCTAATCAGTCCTAGCTAGCCAAAGGCCAAAGCAGAGAACAGTTGCTCAATGTCACCATCTCTGTTCTTATCCAGCTATCAGTCTCTCTCTGTTTAGACGAAGATACCAGAATCCCCTCGCAAACGCTCCTCCGATGGCTTAGCCCAGCCCGAGCGCCAGCTCCTCTGCAAAGCTAGGCGCGGCAGGCGGCGGCGGCGGCCGCGGTCAAGAGCGTCTGCACGCCCATCAGATTCCACCAGGTGCGGCGCCCCTCCTCTCCTCTCTTCCTTGCCGTTCGGAGTTAAACGCGAAGCCTCTGCCGGCCTGCAGCACGTAGCGGCCACCCCTCCCTCGGTTCTCCTGCGGCCAGCTCTTCACGCCAATGCGTCGCCGCCGCCCCTTTCCCCGCCACGACTTCTCCTTTCCGCTTCCTCTCCACACGACGGCTTCGTCCGACACCTCCTCTCCCTGCCCTAGGGTCAATGGCCTCTTCCTCCCTGCACTGCACAAGTGCTACAGCCGGCTCGGTATGATTTCCGCTCTCACAATCCGACTGTCCCTTATCAGAAGCTAATTAGATGGTAAGCATGAATGCTTCATCGAACTTACCCGAGACCAAATCGATATGTCGATGGGCTCCAACAATTTTCGCCATTGTAGCTGTTTGCTTAGATCGTCGTGTGCTCGCCTTGCTGATTGGCTAGGAGGCGTAGAGCGATATTTGGGAAAGGGAGGATGGTGCGGATGGATTGGTTGTCCGCTAAATCAATGGCGTAAATAAATCTCCATATGCTATTTGTTTGGAAAGAAATCATGGGCGCGTGGTATTTACGATTTGTTATGGCAAAATCTGTTCTTAAGGTTACCTGGAAAATATTATGTCGGTTTTTAAGGAAGATGATCTCTCATCTTAATTATTACCAGGCAAATAGAGTGTTGTTCTCTGTTAAGTAGAGTATAGGGGCTGAAGAAACCAACCTTTTATGCATATACCTTCTTTAAATTTGCAAAGCAATATGCCTAACTGAGACCGATTATGTAATTTTCTGGTGTGTTCAGCAATGGAATGGTCTTATAATTAGGTTTCTTATAAATGAGTGATCTCGAAAAGTTCACATCACCTGGAACATTTTTTAATGCACTGAAGTGATATGCTACATTTTTAGTTGCAAGCGTGAAGCGTAGCTGGTGCCGGAACAGACTTTGCAACTGTTGTGGATTGACGCATAGATTTTAGTAGCTTCATGCAACTGTTGTGAACTGACGCATAAGTTTGATACATATCATCATGGTAAATCTCAATGAAGTTGCACCTGAGTTTTTTTTTATGTTGTACATTGCTGGCCAGTGGCTTTAGTTTCCTCTTTGTCCCCACAAGTTCATTACATGTTATGTTGCTACCTTCATGTATCATCTACTACATCTCATCCATGGTCTAGCCCTGGAAAACTTGCTGATTCATCTCTTTACGTGCATTTCAGAAGGTGTACATGAATTTCTTACCAAAAACTCATCTTTAACAGTACATATTTGTCTGCAAGGACTCTAGCTCGGTGCTTTTAATTCAATACCACTGTGACACAACTTCATATATTACCTCAAGAGCTTCATAGAGTAAGTTACGACACAATATAATACATGTTATAAGTGACTATGCAGGAAGTGAACAGATCCCAATACTATTGGTTTATTTTGTGCCCTTATTTACAGGGTGCAAGCCATAATGATGACAAGGTCCTTCTTCTTGCTGCTACAAATACTCTATATGCTCTCGATCAGATATAGAACATCTATCAATTATTCACCTGCATGATCTTAACGCCAGGCAACGCATGTTCAAGGTAATGAACTGGCAACATCTGGGCATTGCTACAAACTTCAGCTACCCTTGATATCTCTGCTAAGTTACATAACATGCTAAGAACATGCTAATAAGTTCTGTTTTCACAAAGAGTTGGAGCAAGCACTTGGGATGTTTTTAGTCCCTCTACATTTATTTGTTGTTGTTCTGATTTCACAAAGAGTTGATTAAGTTACATAACATGCTAATAAGTTTTATACCACATATATATTTATGTTGTCTCACCAGAATTTTGACAAGTTTTCATATATCATAACGTGCTAATAAGTTACATCAACATCGTTTGAACAATGCACTGTAGGCATGCACCAGGATTTCGATGAAATTACCTTGATGTTGTACAAAATTCATGATATACAGCAGGGTTTTACAGTGGCAGGTTATCCTTGAAACAATATAACCTTCAGTACACCCAAAGTTGTATGTAATCGAATTACATGACCTCTGTCATAAAAGAAAGCACTCTATTTGCGTAGTCTACATTTTTGGACCAAAAACAACAGTAGACAATTAGTCACTTATGTTAATATGTTATATTCAGTCTGTTTGG